>NC_051157.2:33046370-33179088 GCF_013339745.2 Dermacentor silvarum
TCACACAATTTTTTTTTCTGACCGAAGCAGAGCAGTAGAAAGCAAGCTGCTTTCATTTCATCCCCTTTCTTGGACCTTTACTTACCCGCTTTATTGGTGCAGTGCATGCGTTATTCTTCTGATCAGCTCGATTCGTGGTCTCGGCGAGAATTTCCGTCAGGTCTGAAAAAAAAGTACACGTTAAAGAATCTCAAACGGACGAAATTAATACGTGACTCTCTGTACGGCGTCGCAAATGTGGGTTTAGACATTGTTTCAGGATTGTTAAACTCTGACAACTAGCAATCACAAAGGCGAACGCACTAACATGAAGCGCATTCAGCATAACGTTGGAGCTTCCCGCACCTTCGCAATTTTGCACGTTTGTTCCTCTGTAACGCTCAGCGTAGCCAACCGGAGAATTAATCTTGTTAACCTCTCTGCCTTTCACCTCTTGTTGTCACTCTCTCTCCCTCACTAGCGCGGACCTCCACAACTGAAAGCACATATACATCATTTCCCGGTTCGTTGATTGTTCTCGCAGATCGGACGGAAAGGACTTTTTTTTTTGTAATATTCTGCTCAGTTTCGAAAAGGAAGTCAACGTGCTGAGTGTGCTATATAGCGCGAGGTAAAGGCGTGTGGAGAGAAAGTGCAAAACAGTCGAGTGGGCGGGAGCACTAGATAAAAAGAAAAATCGTGTAACAACAATAAAGCTTGCCTCGCGTCAAGTCCACTGAACTTAAAAAAAAAGATAATAAACGGAAAGGAAGCTTGTCAGCTGATCAGCTGGAATTCAACATTCCTGCGTTAAATACTGCTAACGGATAGCCACAGCCCCTTTCCTACTATAGCACGAACATTGTAGCATCAAGAAACCCAGCTCCCATCCGAAGAAAAAAAAAAGAATAAGAGAAGACACTCCCTGAAAGAGATTAGTGTTTAGAATTTCTCCGTAATAGTTTCTCTGCTGCGCTCGCATATCATGCGTGCGCCCACTGGAGCGCGTAAAGAAACGAACCATGCTGCATGAAACCGAACCCGAGTCTTAACTGTTCCCATCGAGTCAAGAGCCGCTAGTTACGCCGTACTATAGTTCCCCTATGCCCCTCTATCCTTTTTGTTTTCTTTTTTGATAACTGGAAAACTAGAAGCATTCTTCCACAACAAGGAATAGACAACCGCGGCAGAGCTCCGGAAGAATGTGCACCCGAATACTTTCCCTGCACGTTGCTCTCTTCCAGCGCACCACACACGAGCCACGCCCCGCAGAGAGAAAACGCAGCTATATATACTCCAGTATACCTGAGCTCGTCTCCCTGTTCTAGTTTTTTTTGGGGGGGTTCTTCGGACGTTGTAGCTGTAAGAACGCTTCCTGCATGTTTCACACTCCGAACAACGAGAAGATTTCTCTGCTCATCGTGCTTGACGCGAGAGTGCGCATCCTCCGACAGCGAAGGAACCGATCGCTCAAGAAACTTCGCCGCTCATCTCTTGTCCGCTACAGCTTTGCTTAGTGGAGCTCATAACGGTATTTCTGTGAGCCTCGAGAGTTTGAGCTGGATAACCCCCGCATAGCTCGGAAACTCCGTGCTACCGATGAACTTCTAAACATAACGTCGCCGTAACCGACTGCCACATTGGCTATAATTTGAACTCCCCAATCGTACGCAGGTGTTTCGGTTCTGTATAAGCAGTAGAACGCAGTTCACGGGAACGAACGCGTTAAAGTCGCATTCAATAAGACAGGACAGGCACACAGAACGTTTTAGGAGAGAATTACTTGCCTACTTGTTTCCCGGTATGTGTGTAAATTTGGTGTTGATATATATGTTTGCATGATAACAATAATAACAATCACGGCCCACTGCGGTCCAGGAAATATCGTCTCTTGGTATTGTATAGGTGAAATGAGATACAAAAATGTCACGCCCGCAGAGTCTTTTTTTTTTTTTAATCCTATCCAAGTAAATTTTTCTAAAGAACTGCAAAACTGATTGCAATCAGTTTTGCAGTTCTTTAGAACTAAAGGAGGTGCATGCACCTCCTTTAGTTAGCCATATCGCCACCCTTCTTTACCAGTGTCGGTAACTTCGCCAGAAAGTCTATAAGTTCCGTCAGTCTTTAGTTCGCTTAACGATAACGTTGCCTTCTTGGAGTCCTAACGGCTTTTCTAGTGACTTCTTAAGCCTCCTTTTTTTTCAGTGACGTAAATCGCCGCTAAATTGATCTGGTAAAATTCCTCACGGGACTTTGGCTCGCATTCATTTCATCTCAAGCGGGATACATATAGGCCTCCATATATCGCTACTTTAAAGACATACCAAAGAGCTTATTAGTGAGCGAACTGGGTGAAAGCTGCTTTTCTTGGCAAATCAATCTGACGACGTCTTTAAAAATAGGGAGTTGTTTCCTTTTTCCCTTTCCAACCGTCATGTAGACACAACAGGAGGTAATTTAAAGCTATAGTTTAATAACGAGTTATTGGGCAGATGTATAACAACAACTGAAACATAAAACATTCAAAATTTCAATCCTATTATAATCATCACTATCCTTTAATTAGAAACCTTTCGTTAAGAACGGAGTGTTTTAGACGCGACCTGGCAACTTTGTTAAAAACGATAGTTACAAATATTTCTCTTCACATCTCCCATAGAAACATGCTAGACTATATTTGATTCAATGGCCATGAAATTATAGCGTACTCTCCACAAATTTCGGTTTCATGCAACGCACATTAACTCCCAATGCTTGAACGTGTCCCCGGCAATCTTCGCATCCCGCCTTCTCTCACGTCCACGTCACGTAGAAGGAGCAGCAGAGACATCGGTTCGGCTAACTGTGCTAATACTCGAATTCAATGGGTCAGGACATAGCGTCATTTGTTTGGATACTCCGTATCGCCCCGAGGCAGCGGGCGCTTTCGCGAATGCCATTGTTTGGGCTTCATAGAAGCCTTCGCTCGTCGCCATCCGAGCACTCGCTTTTTCAGCGGGTCGGCGTCGTTGCATGGCGACCGTGGTTTATACCCACTTCACGATGGTTTCCTATTTGGTATTTTCATTGCCTTTCGTTTTCCTCGTGAGTTTTCCACTTCGAATTCAGCTCAATGACAATACGCATGGAAAGCATTTTATCTTTTGGTTCTTAACGTAAGTAACGTAAGAAAAATGTACGTGTGTGTGTGTGTGTGTGTGTGTGTGTGTGTGTGTGTGTGTGTGTGTGTGTGTGTGTGTGTGTGTGTGTGTGTGTGTGTGTGTGTGTGTGTGTGTGTGTGTGTGTGTGTGTGTGTGTGTGTGTGTGTGTGTGTGTGGCTTGGCGAGGGTCCAGCCCCCTTATACAGATGACAGCCGAGCACTGCAGAACATCACGAAAATACCAGACTTAAAAACAAAGTAATGCTCGGAACGAAATGCACTTTCAAGCAAAATGAAAAACCCGTATACATACATATACAAATACAAATATTTATAGATATATATTATGCACACCTACACATACATGCCACACTAGCATATGAACAACTTCTGTGCTAACACGCACGCGTGACTACAATGTGTGTGAACAAAGATTATATGCAACGCTAGTAGTATATGTGGCATAACTGACAAAACAGTCTTGTTGCATAATTTGGATTACACAAAGGATCAAACTCTTTCATTGCGAGTTTATTAAGTGCAATGGGCATAGTGTGTGTTAAGTATTGCTTATCGTAATTGGTTCGAGGTGTACGGACATGCCATTGTTTTTATGAATAGTATCACGGACGCTACGGTTTACATTCAGATCTGCTAGAGAAAACACAATATATTCATTAGACTTGAAATATGACTTGTAGCTTAAAATTAAACGATAATTGTATAAAAAGAATACAGGTAGAATGACAAACTTCACGAACACGTTTTTTTGTTGAAAATGAGCAAGGAGCCGGATGGCAATCCATCGCACTTCCCTTTTCTGGAGCATATGCAATTTCGTGAGGCTTGCCTTCCTATAGTAGTGTCCCAAACGAGGTTGCAGTATTGCAAAACTGAAAACACTAGAGCACTGTAAATAATTTTAATAGGAACAATAATTTCAAACGTGCTATTGTTCCCACAGTAGAAAAGATCTTTTTACTGACGTGTTTCACATGATCGATCCAGCTTAGGTCTTTAGAGAATGTTACACCTTACGTAGAAATCGTGCTAACAATTTCTAAATCAACCATACCTATTTTCGTTTTAACACGAAAGTGTTTTATGCCGGGTTACACAACTGATTTCCGGCGACGAATGTGATCGGCTCCGGCACCGCCATCTAGGAGCGGTGAAGCGATGTACTGCATCGAGACATAAACGAGTGCCGACAGGGAGCGCTTCGGTAGTAACAGTGCAACGGAGGCTCCAACGCGGTGTAGCCATATAGAATAAAGAACCAAGCGTATCCTCCTGCATATAGTTTCACGCAATAATTATGCAATAAATAATTATACAATAAAAAAACATTATTAAAATTGTCCGATGCCAGGATTAGAACGCTCTAACTCTAGCAGAGAAGCCCGATTTTCAAACCATCACACCACGGACGCATGCACTGACACGCGACATAAAACGCCCTTATGAATTTATCGCGGGCAAGCCAGTGCATTGATACGCTTGGCGCGTTTCGGTTGGCCGCTTCGACAAGCTGAACCGTTGTAATTAGTGGCGATTGTGCGTGTTCGCAGCATCTTCTGCACTTCGAAAAGTATAGATTGCTCTGAAATTTGCGGCAATGAAGGCATATAAAGCGCAGTAAACAAATTCACAAGAACGTTTAAATCCACAAGCACGAAGATCAGACAAAAATGCAGGTACTTCCGTGGCCTCTTGTAGGCAGTTAGCGTTGGATTAGGGAGCCTACAATGCAAGCGCTGTGTGTAGGCTCCCTATGTCGGATTAGCCTGTGGCGTCTCGTCGCCTACGGATTGCGGCTTCAACGTGCATCAGCAATGTATCGCCTACTTCTTCGCTCGCGATGACACCACCTAAGACAACTGCTGCGCTAAGCGGCGCAGAAAGGGAAACGACATCGCCGGTCGAATCTCCCTTTGCTCCGGCGAGAGACAGGCCAGCGCGAAGCAGTGGTGCGAACTTCGCCACTGGCATTCCTGCAGCTGTGCGCGCCGCAGCTCGACTGGCTGCCGTAGCCACTACGGAGCCGGACCAGAATGCTCGCACCTTCGCCGAAGCCACTCGCCAGCGGGACGGCGCTCGCCAACAGGTCGCCGCGCGCCGAGAAAACCTGCGAGCCGGTCACCGACTCGTAAATCGTGCGCCTTTCTCTGCAGCGGACCGTGAGTTCGCGAAGCAAACATGCAACAGCTTCTGTGAAGACAGGTTTCACTTCGTGTTCTACCGAATGCTATGAAAGAGGGATCAACCATAATTTTTTTTTATTAACTTCGTAATCTTTTGCCTCGTTGCGTATGCACGACTTTTGTCTTGCCGGCACTTATTCGCAAACAGTTTGCATCTTTGCAAACTGCTTGCAACGTAACAGTAAGGAGCCAAACGACATGTTACTCTATCGCCGCCAACACCATTTACTTCGACGAATTCGAACCGCGTTAGTTGCGCTGTTTTCACGCAGATTTCGAGTACGTTTTCCTCAGAGTTCTGGGATGACCAGCATGACATAGCAACCCACGAAATTCCCAACAGCATGTTATAGGCAACCGTTAAGGTATAATTCACATTATAAATTTTCACCCTACGCAGTGTTACTTATACCTCTAGCTGTTCTTTAATGTAAGTTTGTGTCAATATATTCCAAAGATGAACATAAAAAGAAACCTCGCTAAATTTTTGATGTAAAGTGATTTCGATTGTTGCAAGATCTTCGAACGAAGTTCGACGAAAGATCTAATGACGTTTTTCCAAAGCGTTCCTAGAGCGATCAATAAACGAGCTGATGAGAAAGCAATCGATCCATCTCCATTGAGTCACCGGTGCTAAAGTGGCCAAGTAACCGCAGATAAGCGCTTCACTTCACAATTATTTTTTTTACCATAGAAGGCTATCTTCAGAGCACCGCTAAAATTTGACGAAAATTGAGTGGGTTAGCTTGCGTAAAAGGTTGAGTTCGCGAGTCTTTGCGTTCCCGTAATGCTTTATTTATTTGCTCGTAAAGAAGCAGCCTCCTAATAGCTGTTTTATACTTTATTGACGTCTTTTGCTACTTTGAAATATTTAATTCGTAGTCATGAAACCCTGACATTTATAGAATCCGTCTACTTTACAAATCCGCCTAAAGAATACCTGCAGTGATGACACCGTAGGTTGTTTCATTCGGTTTAGGCAGGCAAAGGAGATCAAGAAAGCAATATTTAGCGCTATATAGAGGGAAAGCAGGTTGTTCGAGGCCGCAAGAAGGGATAGGACAGTGACTAAGATTTTCACCAAGTGCACCTAACGCTCGGTCCATCGGGCGAATGGGTCGGAAGTTGCGAGCGGATTGTAGAGCTCACACATTCTAGGCGTCACGCAGGCGAAGATGCTATAACCTATGGCTTCGGAAATAAAGGCTTTGGTGCACTACTTTGATGGTGCTTATACTTGCTGCCATATCTAAACGTTCGCTCCAGCGACATTTTTTGTTCGGCTACTGTACTACGGCAAGAAAGTTCTTAAGAGTCTTCCATGTCTGTTTACTTTGCCCCCCCCCCCCTTTTTTTTTTTTTGCTAGCATTCTCACTTATTTTTTTTTTCTTTTCCATTCACGTACTTGGCGTTTGGTGGGCAACATTTTAGGCTCGCATCAAATTATCCACATTGTTTATCCGAATTCTCACTTAGAAAGAGCCCACTCCATCAAGTTTCATACATTTTCCTTCGTCACCAAACATCGTCCCATCATTTTTTTTTTTTTTTTGTTATCTGTACATTTTGCTCGTGTGCTGCTGGGTATTTTGCGGTATACATTTAGGTGACGGTTCGAGTGCTAGTGCAGACGCCGCTGCAAAATGTGTCACGCACTGAGGGATATTTTGCACCTCGCGTTGAGAAAGAATCACTGTAATACGTAAAACATGACCGCAAATTCGAAATCGATAGGCAGGACCATTAGGGCACGGAGGGTAGACGAAAACGTAAACTCGATTTTGGTTTCCCCTGCGTTCTTTCACGTTCACCTCGTGGTAATTTCGAGTTCTTCGAGGGAATGCAAGGGGCACGGTTTCTTATCGCAGAAACTGATTTTTTTTTCTTTTTGGCTCAGAGAATACTGAAACAGCTCCGCCGTTCCTAAACAGACAAGTTATAGAACGTGACGTCACGAAGATACAGCGACGCTGCCGCCACGTTCCATGAAGACAAGAACAAAAAAAATGGAATTTGATGATGTCTAGGATGATTATGATGAGTATGAAGCTGGTGATGATGATGACTATAATGATGGTGGTGATGACTATGCTGATTGTGAATATGAAAATGGTGATGACGACTATTATGATTACGGTGGTGGTGCTGATGATAATGACTACGTTGATGATGATAATTACTATGACGGTGATGATGACTAAGAAGATGATGGTAATGACTGCGATCACGAGAAGGATGAATATGATGATGGTGACGATAACTACGATGATAATGAAATTTGGAAAACTCTCCTGGCGGGACATTTCACGCAGGCTTGATGAAGTTTTTAAAAATTGTTTGGACACGTCTGTTGTGCAAACAATGGTGGTGATAACGACGAAGAGTACGAAAATGGTGATTATGATGACGGTAAAGTTTTGATAAACTTCACTGGCGCGAGTTCCTTGAAATGCCACGAATGACCAAGTATTCAGAAATTGATTGGCAAAGGCTGCTTGTTGTTCAAAGAAGGAGAAGCTGTTACTGATGATTGCGAAAATGATCAATACAGAGAGAGAGAGAGAGAGAGAGTAGATTTTATTGAAGAGAAGGGAGGAGAGGTCGGCCTGGAGAGCGTGTCTCTAGCCTGCTACTCCTCACTGGGGTAAGGGGAAGATCAATACGATGAATAATAACACGGTGAGGGCGAAACATTTGCAAACTGTACTTACCTCGGGGTTCTCTGAAGCCACCATTCGCCAACTATTCAAAAGTTACTTGGCAAGGATCGATGTTCAAAGTGGCGAACAGCGAAGATAAAGACAGAAGTGGTGACATAGTCTTCTACACTTTTTTGTCTGCGCTATTCTCGTTACAGGCTTACAGACACGAAACTTATCTCTAAAAGAAAAACGGAACCTTTTTATTGCACAGCGAGGCGAGTAACGAACACCGTGAAACCCGAACTCCTATAGGCACCCTTTCTTATGTCGATATTGCCCAGTAAAAAAAAAAAAAATGAATGATCCAGCCGGTGCTAGCGGAATGCGGTTTCTCAGTGTCCCAGCTTCATTGATGCCACCTTTAGGAAAAGCAACGCCGCCAAAATGAACGTTACGAAGCAAACGTAAAATTCGGATACGGTAACTGAAAGAAGGATAAACCCACGGTGGCTGTTCGTGACTGCCTTTGCACCCTGCGGGTTTCAGACATCGAGACTTCTTAAAGAGAGAGAGAGAAAAGAACGTCGCAACTGCTTGTATTCTGATGGCGGCTTTGTCTTAGCGTTACCTGGAGGGCTTTGAAAATAATGCGCTCCTGAACTTTGCGGAAAAGTATTTTTTCTCTCGGAAAAAAGCGTATCATTGCCAAAACTTATGTTCTTATTTGGGTAGAAAAAAAAAGAAATATGAAAAGAAAGAGAAAAGGAAAAAGAAAGCCATTATTCTTCGAGATTCGAAGATTAGTGAGAAACTCTCGCCGCTATTTTATCATTGTGTTTTGAAGGTATAAAGTTCATTTTTGTTTTTCTGGCTTAATTCTATATTTACTGATGCAGAGGAGGTGTTCCACAGATTCCTCACGCCCGCAAATGTGGCGTAAACGTGGCACCCATTCCAATGGGGAGCGAATAAGTCTTTTCGAGCGCCACACTCAGCCTCGAGCGACCCTCCAACGTTGCATCGCGGCGGGAAAAGTGCTGTATTGAAGCTGCAGATTCAGGGAACGGATAGACTTCGAGTTTGCGCTGGCGACCGCTCGTGATCCAGTTAACCTAATGCAACTTTAGTGCCCGCTCTTGACCTAGGCACCAAAGCTGTCTCGGTATATACCGTCATGAGTCGAGCGGGAGGCTCCCTATAGCTAGCACAGTAAGTGCTGTGCCCTTACTGGTAAGCAGTTACCAGCCAGTTATTTCCTGTATTTCTTTTTTTTTTCTGCTGCTATTGCTTTAACGTCTGCAAACTAAAAAAAATACAATAAAAAATTCACTAAAGTTGGATAAATTGAGAGAAAAAGTAAGAGATAACGGTGAAGTGCAGACAGTATTCCCGTGACGTCAAAGACGTTTTGTTTTTATTGTTATTATCGTGGTATTTATTGAGAGGTTGGTGCCTATACGTGGCACCAGCCACTCTTCTTCTTTAACGTGATATTTGGGCTCGGAATGGTCAAAAGAGGCACAACGTTAAAAGAACAAAACACACACACACACACACACACACACACACACACACACACACACACACACACACACACGCACACGCACACACACGCACACACACACACACGCACGCACACACACGCACACACACACGCACACACACACGCACACACACCCGCACGCACGCACACGAACACACACACACGCACATGCACACACACAGGGGTATAATTTCTAAAGTTCGTCGCAGACGTCATATTCTTGTACCGTCCACAGCTTCCGTGGTGCCTCCGGAGACAAGCGAATCGAGATAACGCGCAACTTTTCATCGCTCGGGCTGGCCACCAAAATGGTGACCCCGATGACGTCAGCTCATACTCCTTGCTGTCGACGCCTGTTATCCCCGCGAAAATGCGGCACGAGCGAGCACCGAGAAAGCCGCGGCACCTTCCGAGCGAACGCGACGACGTCTGGCGCCGACCGACACCCCACAAGCCGTCGATGCACGCTCGAGGCGCCGCAAACGCGCCTAATTAGCGCCGGCATTGATGAGCGAGCGCGTCGGCTTCTGGGATGCATGCGCGTCGTCGATTAATCAGGCAACGAGGCTCGCCCTTTATACCGGGCCCGGTCGGGCGACGTTTCGTCATACGCTTTTTCGGCCACTGCGTTCGCAACACCGCCACAGGGCCTTGGCTGGGCTATACGCGCCGTCTCCTTATTCTTGGACGCATGAGAGGAAGCAGCTGCGGCGACACTGCGTGGCGATGTCCGAGGATTGCTACACGCACGACACTTCGGGAACAAGGAAAACTACTTACTCGACGAAACGCGGGAACGTAGCGGAAAGATTCACAAAAGCCACTCTCGCGCGGGAAAGCGGGCATTATAAGAACAAGGCGCCTCCCAATCCGGATAATGGACGGGACGATGCATAGTGAGACACGTCGCCCCACTCACTCACGACTGCACTCACGTTTGCTCACACTCATACCCGGGCCGCCGTGAGCATGAATGAGGGCCGGTGAATGAGAGTGGATGCAGGAAGGTGGGGATGCGAGTGAGTGGGGACGAGTCTGAGTCGACGGTGCATAGTACGCGCGCGCGAGGGTGTGTGAGTGGATGGGGTTGAACGCGAACGAATACCCATAGGAGCAATTAATTACCTGCACTGGGAGCGGGTATACTGGGGAGCGGTATCGGGGTTTGAGGTCACTTCCACTGCGGCCATTTCCCACGTGGCATCCTAATTACACGCGCGTCAGGTATGGAGAATGCCCTCGGGTCAGGGTACCCGCGTCTTCCCCGAGCCATGAGCTGTCATGCTGGCGCAACATCACGCCCGAGGGCGTGTTTGTGCAAACTTTACCGGTAGGATTCTGCGGCTTCTGCTGCTCTAGTGTATCCCACGGTAGTGAGACAGACTAGAGCAGTGATTGGAGAATGGGTTGAGCCCTTTTCAGTGATGCGATGCTCCAAGCAGGCGAGTACTATATACTGTAGGCCGGGGCACATCTCTAACAATCAGAAAATCCGGTGGGCACCCGGAGGCACGAGAATTTCAGCTCAGTACCCACCGCGTCTGAGGAAGATGACCTGTTAATGAATACAAGCTACAAAGCGTGGCGTCACGAAGTTGTGGCCGCTCTGCCATCGCAAGCCGTGTGGGCAAAAATAAAACAATAAAAATAAATTAACTACGAACCTTATTGGCACTAACGTCCTCGGCAGGCACTATTAAATAGATGTGACCAATTTTTCAGAACTTACTTTGTAAATATTGTTGTTTGGAGCGGTGAACAGCGTAGTCTCAAATTAATCATCAGCTTAGTAACGTCTGAAAACGTCTAAAACTATTTCTAGTCATCTGCTCTTTTTGCCTATACCATGCCTGTTTGTTTACAAACCTGCAGCTTGTGCATAGAATATCGCCGCGGCGTTATTTAAGTGACAAAGGTTGGCAAGCCAATTCATGAATGTAGTAAATTATTTATTTATTTATTTATTTATTTATTTATTTATTTATTTATTTATTATTTATTTATTTATTTATTTATTTATTTATTTATTTATTTATTTATTTATTTATTTATTTATTTATTTATTTATTTTTTATCTCACTCACTCACGTGAGTGAGCGCCAGTGAGTGAGTGTATAGAACGGCTCACAAGAACGACATAACAAGCGGGCACAGAACGAAAGAAAGGTAACAAGAACGAAAAAGTCAGACAGTCAGGTGACTTAACTGCACTAAAACAGTTCACAGCAGAAATTGCATAAAATTCATTGGTACATAAAGTAATTTCACATAAATGTAGAAAAGACAACTCACAGATACAGATCACACAAAAAAGCAAAGAAGAAAAAAATATCCAGAATGTGATGTCAGCCCCCATAGATACACTAAATACAGAAAACACGAAGTCAGGCCACCGAAATTCACTTGACTTCGGGCACATAAAAAAAAAACGGGCCTCCCTGTCTAACAGGCATAAGAGCCTCGCGAAAAATTAACGAGGCCTCTCCGCTGACGCGATTAGCGGAATTAGATAATCCGCCAGCGCAGTGGCGGCGTTTATGCGTTTATAACGCGAGGCCCAAAGTGTCGTTAAGATTAGCGCTAGCATGACCTGTCGTAATCAACACAAAAGCTCGCAGACGCGCTAGAGGGCTGTCTTTGTCAGTTTGCTCGATCTAACGGTGCGCGAAGTCGACGACGCGACGAATTTTGCAACTTTACCAGACGATCACTTTCTGACTGGTGCAGTTTTCTATGAAGCAACATTTTTTTTTTTTTTGCTTTGCACTCTTCCGATGGACGCAGTTATCTAATCATCCCATTATGTGCCTTGGCGGTACTTTGGTTACACGTCAGAGAAATTATTTTTTGTTAGCTTGCACGGTATTTCTGTTCAGTCAAGCAGCGTCAAAAACATCGTGGTAATCCTTCACACACACACACACACACACACACACACACACACACACACACACACACACACACACACACACACACACACACACGCACACACACACGCACAGAGAGAGAAATAAAAAAGCTGACTAGCAACCCTAAACTCATTTTCTGCTAGAGCAGCAGACTCTCGCAGCGTATACCGCCGACTTGATGATGATGATTCTTTGAACAATGGAACAAACCCGGTGTGCGAGATAGGCCAAAGACCTGGAGGTGGTATTATGATACAAAATATAAACAAAAATATGAAATAATCCGACCATAAATGTGTAATGGAGTAGTCAGCATTACATAAATGAAAATAAATAAAGAGAGCTTCAATAATAATAATAATAATAATAATAATAATAATAATAATAATAATAATAATAATAATAATAATAATAATAATAATAATAATAATAATAATAATAAAAGAAAGGGCTGAGGGTATGGAGTTGTTCTCAAGAACAACTTTGTCGTTGTGATGCACACGACGTCTTGATCGTCCGCTACAGTACTGGCTGTCGTAGCCTCCGAAATAGACGCACATATGCCACTACTCACAACTTCTGCGTTGGGCTCCAAACCCTGCACAATCACCACGTGCACAAGCTGTGCTATAGCACAGCGGTTGGCGCGCCCGGCTTTCAAATGTACATTGCCTCTGGACCGTGAGCGAGTATCCCGGTGGCAGTGGTGTATAAAGTTTCGTTTTTCTTTGCCGTATGTATGACGAGTCGGCGTCGATCACGAAGTCTACAGAATAACGACGGCGACGACGGCGTAAAAAAAAAAAAAAAAAAAACGACGGACGGACGGACACAAAAGCCCATTCGTGGGCACGTGCATTATTTAGAAGCCAACAACAACAGGAAACAACAGTTTAGAGCTTTTAACGGCTGTCACAGCAAAGAGCGGCAGTTTAGCGCGATCTCGCAGAATCACAACCGATATTCTAGCATAGCAGAGTCCGGCGCGGCGCCCGGCTCGGTCCTTATTACGCAGCCCCGGAACGTGTTTTTCTCGGAAGACGCATTTCCGGTTCATGGGGTATACTTCCTCGGGGCAATGCGAAAGAGAAAGCCCAAATAACTTTCAAGCTGGCCATGTAGCGGAAAAACACGCGTGTCTCGCATGAAACTCTTCAGTGAGTCTAAATGTTCGGCTACTTGCTCATCCGGTTTGAACTCGCGTATGGCGCTGCAATCGCTGTTTAATTATAAAAAATCACCGCCAAAGCCCTCCATATACAGATGGTTAACCAGCGAAGCCGAAACTTGCGGCCCTGGTGTTTATCACTGGGTTAATTCTGACGGTTCATTAAAGCATTTCTCAATAATTGGGTACGTCTTTGTGTTCCTAATGAGGTTACGCACACGTTCGGCTGTGAGGGAGAGAACGACGTCACTTACGGTATGCCCGTAGTCCGCCGTTATTGTCGCTTGCTGACAATAATGATGAGCGGCAACGCAGCCAGCTGTGGAAGAAGACGACGAACGCGGAAGCAGTGGCACGAGCGCGTGCCGAGCACGAGCACGAGCGCAACCCGAGGTGCGCCGACGAGGCAGCTGCGGAAGAAGACCAAGACGCTCGAGCCAATGCTGACGATGATAGTTTTGTGTACACAGGCTATGCCGCCTAGCCGTATACGATTTCGCCTAGCCATATAAAGCTTCGCTTAATTAAAAAAAATGGTGTTCCTGTTCATAGTGTTCGTGACTATCTTTTTGCAGCCCTGGTGCTCTGTCCTGCCTGCGCCAAGACCCGCAGCTGCTGCGCCGACGGCATTGAGCGCGTGGCCGCTTACCATTTATGCTCTGAAAATAACTCTTGAAAATATATGCTTTCAAGAGTTACAAATATAAAATTTAGTTTATTGATCGAAGGGGCGCTAAATGTTCCTGACTGCGCTTGGGAATTTCCCTGTGGTGCCCCCAAATTTTGTTTCATGTTCTTTTGTACTTTGCGATACCGACATATTCGTACCTCGGCTTTGGACGCGAATAAATTGTGAGATGCGGTGCTATAGTGAGCGCTCGCATGTGCTGTGTGCGCAACGTTTCGTCCAAAAGTGCCACTTCTTTCTAATAGAGAGTTTTAATTCTCTTTGAAAAGCACTAAGTAACTTTTTACATACATACATCACCAAGGAAATAACTACTGCTTTCATGTTTGATAATGTTGCTCAGCGCTTGTGCGCGTACGACCTTTCAGAGGCACGATGCAGCTCGTTAGTAAACTCATTACTGACTAGGCACGTTGCCTGCCTGGAGGTCATGCGGTTGACAAGGCACGGAAAGGTAATGACGTGCCCTTGACGAGCTACTTTCCTCACAATAACAAGGCACAGGAGCAGTCATTATTACTCGCTGCTATGATTTCTCATTTTGCTGACGTACCTTGTTCCTAACTATACCCCAGCGTAGTTACAAACAAGGCAACTACTAGTCGGTTGTTGCTCGCTTTCAAAGGATAAGTTTTGAAAGCTTCAAGAGAGAGTCGACGTTTATTTAAACAGACCTGTTTCGGACGTTTAAAAAAACGATGTAGTAGTATGATAAAAGTGGATGGAGTTCCTAAAGAGAGGTTATTTCTGGTTAGTTTATTTCTTTTGGATTGGGCTAGGCAAAAAGTTGGTAAAAGTGTTTCCGACAGTGTGCCTGGTCCTCGGAGGAACCAAGTGTCGTAGGCTGCATGCATTTGTTTGACGCCTTCTTAGTTTTTTTAAGGTATGCCTTGCGGCAAGTCCACCAATTAAAAAAAAAACTGAAATACGCAGACGAAGTGAAACACGATATCCAACTAAAGATAACGTCCATGTGAATGAATGAATGAATGAATGAATGAATGAATGAATGAATGAATGAATGAATGAATGAATGAATGAATGAATGAATGAATGAATGAATGAAGAGCTGTAGAAATTGGCAAGAATAAACGCAGCTTCAAAAAAGAATAAACACAATACGTGGTTCAAATACAGAGTATAGAACGAATACATTACGCTTTGCAGATGGATGGCTGTATTACACTTAAAACACATACGAGATTCATTCTTACAGAAGTTCAAAGTTTTTTCTCGCGTTGTGGAAATGAAGGTTCGAATTCGTTTTCCTTTCTTTCTGATACATTTACTATTTCTGCAATATTAGTGTTGCCGTATATTTGCAACTGCAATGCGAAGGTAAGCAACCTAGAATGGAGCTTACATTTCACTTTTCCTGACACACAGATGACGGGAATGCCATCCAGCTCGGCAACGTACTTCCGCCGGGCAAAACCTTTGCTTCCGCGTTTTAACAAACTTAACCGCCGGCCAAGAACGTCAGAGCGAGGAAATCTTGTGGAGCCTTTGAAGATAAATATCGCGGAAAAAGAGAAACCGCCCTTTCCGTTCCCGTCCAGTCCCGACTGATGTCGTCCCACAGTCCTGAGCTAAAGCCATCCGAAGAGTGCTGAAAACCATCTTCCGGAACTTACGCGCGCGGACCGGAAGTCGTCGCATCAGCCGAAGCGTCTCGGCTACCGGAAATGCCTAGTATCTCTCTCTGACGGCTCAAGTATGACGAAGGAATGACATCAAGGAAAGCGACTCCAACGAGTTTCTGGCTCCAAGCAGTTCAGGCTTTATGCGAACAATAAATAAGCAGACATCCCCGGGCCATCTGTCAGCAACATGTCGTACATATCTAGCACCAAAACATCTGGAGTACTGTACTAGAGCTATGTTCTGTGCTCTGTATGGACTACGCATATTTAAGTGTATTTTACTGTGCCGCAGGTTAGGGTTTCCGCAAAGTCTGCCTCAGTTTTCGTGAACTTGTTATATCTTGCGGTTTACCTCGAGGGTGTTGTATTATGGTGATTGCTTACTTGTTCTGGATTTGAACTGCCAGTGACTGCGCTTCATTTACTTTTTTTTTCTTCCTTCACAAAGTCTAATTGCTTTGCAAACCGCGCATGTTTTGATGTACAGTGTGCGCATTTGAACTTTCTCGCTGATCCTAAGCGAGTTCCGAATTTTATTTACATTTCGTTGTAATATTCACGTGGGATTCTTTGTTTTATTCATTGGTTGTTTTCTTGCTCTTTTATATGTGTACATTGGTTAAGCGAGAACAAGTAACACACCTAATTCGTGATATCAACCTCTCCTACGCACACATTTTATTGCGAAACGTATGGACTCTCCAAGCGCATTTCTGTCGTCGCCATCGTCGTCGTCGTCACCATAATGTTCTGTATAAAGTCCAAACATGATAACATCGTCACCACGCCCCTTAAGCTGTATGTGCGAGTGAAAGCTTGCGAGAGTCAGCCGACGATCGCGGCTCAATCTCGAGCGCGCGAGGGAGAAAGGCAAGGCGGAAGCACGCCATCTTCTGTCGCGCGCGAGGCACGGCAGGAAGGCGAGGGAGGGGGGTGGGGGCTTTGTACTGCGGCGGCTGCTACTTACGGCGCGGCCGCGCGGGCGCCGTATTTTGCAAGTGATCTGCGACGTCGAGAAAGTACGTGGAGTGCCGGTAGCTTAGTATGCGCTGTGCTTTCGACGTTTAGTTCGCGTTGCAGCGAGAGACAGCAAGAAGGTCAATTCGCTCGCTGCTGGGGCCGTGCTTACTCACACCAGCGTTTTGACAGCGAATTTCCGCGGTCATCGAGCGAGATGCGTTCATGTTTACTGTGCGCGCGTGACACCGTACTTGGTAATTTAGTTAGTAAGCGAATGTTTGCAAGTTTATACGGCCGGTAAAACTAATATCCTTACTTCGTATATCTATTTGTCTACTAATATGTTATCGCAATCGGTGCTTCGTCTTTCGGGCGAATTTGCGACTTTTTTTTTATTAAAGAAAGCACTGCATTATAACTGTTATTCTGCGATACCCAAGTCGCACTGTTGCACATAAAGCAATAATATCGAGTCGTTGAGCTTTATTGTTTTTGTGTCTGTCATGGATATTTTTCGGCGTAAGCACAAAATTTTTCTGATGAGGTAATTCGGATGCGGGTGTGGTAAAGATACTGTCAGGTGGTCAGGTGGTCGTGACGTGGCCGAGCAATAACGTTTAACATTTGTTAGCCGGTGAAAAGCGGTCACTGGTGAAAGATAAACAAGCACACGTGCCAATATACATTATCTTGCGTCTTAAGCAAGCGACGCCCAAGCAATTGGTCCATTTCAAATTTTAATTGGGCGGCTATACGCCTCGCTTAACACCAGGCTTCATGGTTAGGTTAGGACGTGTTTCTTTTTTAACATTTTTTTGCAGCTCATTCTGGAACTTGCGAAACGTTTGTGGCAGGATGTAACCAGACATTTCATCGAGCAGTCATCCCCTTTCATTACTGTACGAAATGTTGCCATAGTTACCGGACGGAACACAACGAGAAATAGACAATATGCATTATAGAAATAGACATCACAAACGCCGGGGAAAGAGGTGATATCAGTAGTACAGGTACAAAGACGCTGTCGCAACAGCTCTGTTCTTACAAAAATGAACTTAGTTTTTAGATTGTCTATATACATTTTGTAAGTTTCCTTTCCTTCTTATATACTTCTTTTTTTCGTTTATATTTGTTTTGTTTTTTCACTCATGCTTTAACACTGTTTTGTATTACTACCTAGTTATTATAGTACTTATATTGTACTACTACCTTGTATTATGAAATTTATATTATCATTAAATTGTCTCTAGTACTAATGGATGCACTGTATTCGCTAAGTTTCCCATTTTTGCGCCGGCGGGTAGAACGGCGTGTAGAACGGTGGATACACGACCAATGGAGTCCAGCCAGCTTTCTTTTTTTTTTTCTTTTTTTTTTCATTTAGTAAAGTCCCTCCGCCTCCTCTAGTGCAACTTGACTCCTGCAATGCTACACCTCAACTAAGATCGCCAGCCAGACCAAATGTTCGGATGCTGAATTTAAACGAAGGAACAATTTACTCGCGTATATTTATTCGCGTACTTCTCCACATTTTCGAGAGTACATGTCTGCTATCGTTGGTAGAAGCAACTTAGTTGAGTTCAGGCCAACGAGGTCATGACATACAAAAGCATAGAAAAGAAAAAAAAAGAAGCATGCTTGCAGCAAGGTCTCAAGTAACCGCAAAGGTAAAAAAACCAGTGTCACTGGCTTCCTGTCTGAATCCACTGATTTCATTTCTCTCCTACACAGGTACGCACAAGGGCTTACTCTAGTTTTTCGATAATGGCACAAGTTATCCTGGAGAGGGGCCACCACTCCGGATGTGTCTAGGGTGCGGATAGAACAGCAAACAACCAGGAAACGACAACGAAGTTTGCTCCAGGGTTTTCAATAAGTACTACCCGGAAATGCTTTCGAGATGTACACAGGACGGCCGCTACACGGGAGAGATATGTGGCCCGGCATACGCGAATTATCCGTTATTTATTTAATATTTGGAAATCCCGCTATTCTCGTTAGGTTGCGCAGTAGGAACTTACAGGGTTTCATCTCTTAGAACATCAGTAGCCAATCATAAAGAGAGACAACGAGGAAAAGGCAGGGAGGTTAGTTGACCAGACGGACTTCCAGTTATATAGCTACCCTGCACAATGGAGAGGGGATGAGGGATTGAAAGAAAGAAGGAGATGGCAAAATAAGAGAGAGTTGGCGTGTACAGATGACGTACACAGAGTGTGTATAAGCGTCTTCTCAGGTCCATTTAATTTAGGAAAGTCATTAGAACGCGCGTGTATTTCTGGGTTGACGATGGGTGAAAAACTAGGATTTTTTTAATTAAAAAAAAATAGATGTAGTCACCCTCTAATAGTGACGGCTTACACCTTTTCGCATAGCAGAAACAACAATATAAAAATATATATGCAGTAAAAAAAGGAAAAGAAACGATGTCCCAGGGAAAAAATCCACAGCACCCAGTATATTTGCCTCTGTATCCCATACTAAAATGACTATTGATTTGTTGGTGAGATAACGTTGATGCCTTCTCGGCGCAACAACTTGCCAATCTGCTTTCAACAGAGATTAAACTTACTTGGCAAAATTGATCGGTATTGATGGGGGACAATTCAGGACAGGAATTTTGTGAAATATATATATGAAAAGGCGACAGTGCAAAAAGGACACGGACAGAGACGGTATGACATGGACGAGCCCTGAACTTCCAACAACATTGTCGTGAATGATTCATGAATATACACGTGCTGTCTGAGCCAGTCTCACTTGTTCGCCCGACCTTGTAAGCACTTCCGTTATCAAGAGTAAACCGCGCGTGACACGGGAAATTGCAAAATCTGAGCGGATTCCTAGATTGATGAGGGATGTGTCAGCATGGCCTCCATGACGCTATCACACAAATTTACTAGGACAGCACGTATATATTTTTGAATCATTCACAATAAATGCTGTTGGAAGTTCAGCGCTCGTCCTTTTCATCTCGTCTCCGTCCGTGTCTCACAGGTCATCTGCCACAGATTCATGCGAGAACCATTTAATTGTCTTCAACCTGAGCACTAGTTTCTCGTACGAATATTCGAAACATTCGAATGATGAATCGAATATTGTCTAATTCGATTCGGCATTCGAACAGAACAGTCACTATTAGTAAATACGAATATATTTCTAATAGTCTTGTAATAATACAAATTGTCAACTGCGGCCGATTCAAAAAATTGGAGCATACGTGCGATACATTTTATCCCAGCGGCCGTATAGTGAACTTATAACACGGGAATTTACGAATAGCAGAGAATGCTATGCGTAGCTCAGCGAGGCAGGCCTATCCGGCTAAACCACTCGCACTCAGCGGAAATTTCTCAATTAGCGAAGAAACTGATTATTTGTTCCCAAGGCTTCATCTATGCCTTTGATTAAAAAAGAGCTCTTTAAAATGTGCAATGTAGTAACAGAAGCTTGCTAACATTGAGAATGTACTAGGAATGAAAAGGCATTTATTAGACACCAGCCGTTAGGGCCGTCCGTTGTTTGAAGGTCCGAGCTCTCAGGTAATGGTGAAAACGGCTGTTTATTACTCGAAAGTGATTCTAATATTCTTCTATAATAGATTCGGTCCGCTTTTGGCACTACTTGATTCGTTTTCCGATTCGGTCTCAAGAATTGATATTCGCACACTCCTATCTCATACCGTAACGTTCGGCGCACGCTGCCCGTACTACGCCGGTGTAAGTTGTTCCGTTAGAGCGCACCTCTTAGGCACCCGTTCCTGTGGCGAGCGTCGGCGTCGGCGTTGTCCCTGGTAACCGAGCGAACGAACACAGCGAAGGATGAAAGCGAACGCGGAGCGCAGCGGCAGATGAAAGACAGCGATAGCGAAGAGAGCCCGAGGAGGAAAGCGCAGGAGGAGGGTGCAGCGGAACCCTGTAGCGGAAGCGGAGGAGGAGGGTATGGCGAAAGCGTGAGATGAAAAGCGTAGTGCCGCACAAGACCAGCTTTGCGGAGACGATGGCTACGATATGGCGCCAGAGTAGCGCGCGTCGTCTGTATGGAAACAGAGCGATTTATGAGCGGATGTACATCTGCGGCGGCTGCAGAGAATCGCGCCCACGCGTCACCCACGCGCCGCCTCTCGCCATCTCCCGATTGGCGAGGCATTCGCGCCACACTTCGCTCCGTTTGCAACGTGCCGCACGAGGCGGATCGTCTGCGCCGGCCAATATACCGCGAAATGAAAACACGTATACAGCTGCGCTGAAATTTTGCAATAGGGAGTATCTAATTATTGTTGATTTTTTTTCTCTTTATTTCGTTCAAAGACGGCCGGAGGGCTCAGCTGTTTATTCTGAGTCTATAATATGTTCACAATGGCGTGTCTTTCTTTTCGGCGCATGTGGCAAATATGTTCGACAAGGGTGCGTGTTCTTCCGGAATCGATGCTGTACTGAGTCGTAGCGGCGACTCCATGTAGCTAGGACACGGAATCCTCTGTTTTCTTTTCTTGCTTCAGCTGAACCGAAAGTGGGAACTTGCTGCCCCTCCGGGCTTTCCATTTCTTCGCCTCCTTCAGTCGTTGATATTACGAATACAAAGCTCGCGTAAAGTCCTTTCTGTTGCCTCCATATATATATATATATATATATATATATATATATATATATATATATATATATATATAAACAAATGTATTCGTCCACGATGACTCAGAGTTCGACGAATTCACGGGAAGATGAAAATCGCACCCCTTCCCTTCGCCTGCTATGCACAAGAAGAGGAACAAGAAACGAATTGTGAGCTGGCCGAGTACAAATGATCCAATTTCAGGCTTCGGTCGAAAGACGCTCTAAGAGAAACGGGGCGCTCCTCGTGTTCCCCAAATCCCACGTTCGCTTCTCCTGGGCATATTTTTCAAGCTCTGCACTGAGCCTATGACAAGCCAATAAACAAGCTGCCTGGTTTCTCTCTCTATTTTTCTCTCTGCGTAGGAAGCCCAACTCGTCTTGTTCTGCATTCACGCGAATGAGCGCTGTTAAGTATTGAGCCCTACCCAGAAAAAAAAATGACCCAAGAAGCTGTAAGTTGCAGGATGTATTGTAAAGCTTGTTTTTATTCAATGGTGCAAAAATTACCCGCCCATGTCTTACGCCTATTTTTATTTTTCAAGCTTAAGGTGACCATGGCAGCAACTCCAGAAAAGTTCAGTGTCGAAGATAATAGGACCATACTCAAGTTTCTGTCTCTCTAAAAGAAACGGGCAAGGCAGATTCATGATGAAATTTCACAAACTCAGTGGCAGTGGCCCTTCATATGCTACCATTAAACGTTGGGTTGTCGATCTTAAAGCTGGCCGTTTCGGTGTGGAAAGTGGGAAAGCCAGCGGAAGGTCTATTTCTGTCTTTGTGCCTGCAAATGTGAAAGCCATCCATGACATGATCATGTACGACTGCAGAATATGAGCCAAAAGTATTGTTGCATATCTAAGATTATCAACTGAAAGAGTTGGTGGCATTATCCTCGACGACTTGGAAATGAGAAAGCTTGCAGTAAAGTAGATCCTAAAATTTATGACAAATAAACAAAAGAGGAAACGTGTGAAGACGTCGCTAGGTGTTTTGGAACATTTAGCAAAAAATGAGTCACCTTTCCTGTTCAAACTGTTAACTGGGGATGAGACATGTATTTGCTGTTATCATTTCAATACAAACAGTCTAAGGAGTGGAGGCGCAGTGGTTCCCCCAGGCCAACAATTTTTCATGTGCAAAGGTCGGTGGAGAAGAAAATGCCAACAGTGATTTTTGATTTGTTCTACTATCTCCAACAGAGTTCAACCAGTTTAGAGTGACAGAGCGTTATAAGTTATTTCACAAGAACGGTCGAAGCCCCAAACTCATAAGATTAGACAAATGCTTGTAGTAACTATAATTCCCGTGGTGCATGAATGATGACGGCGCCCAACTTTCCTCTGGTAATTTCCGGCCGTGGCTGCTGAATTCCGATAGTAGAGAAAGGCGAAAATGCTTGTGTGCCGTGCTTTGGGTACTCGTTGAGGAATCCCCTGTGGTCAAAATCAAACCGGACACCCCACTGCACCTTTATTTATTTTCATAGATTTACTTTCGTCTTTCATAGCCCGTGTGTTGCCTTGAAACGGTAAACCTGATCAGTCTATCTTACATAATTTACCCATAGCGGCATGATCGCTAACACAAAGCGACGTAACCAGATATTGCTTAACTTCGTACATAGGCGCGTGCCGGGATGGGAGTGTGGCAACTCACCCCAGCAATTTGATCGTTATTTTGGCACTCTGCTGACGTCATTCATAGCTGGCACAGAGCTATAAAATAGTTAGGCTAAGAAACGGCACAGCTTCGCTAACGCGAATAAGGTTTCATTGGGAAGACCACCGAAGTCGCCGTTGAATGTAGTGTCAGTTATTGAGTGTATTCATTTGCAGGACCCCAGGCGAAATAGCAAGAGATACGCACCTCAAATTGCACGAGGACAACCTTCATGTAACGTCTAAACTAACAACGTAAAAGCAATTCGGACTTCAATACATGGTCGGCGCACACATCAGGACTGCTTTCTTCGTACTCGCTTTTCATGGCTGATTATTCCGAGTTTATGTCTGGTTTTCTTCGAAGCCATCGTGGAAAATATTCCGTCTGCCGTGCCTCCCAGGCGGCCTGCATGAAAATTGGTTGAAGCCGTGAGGCGTCTGAATTACGGGGGGTTTTTTTTCGTTTCTTACGGGCCATTGCTGCAGGACTACATGTGCCGTCCTCCATCCTCCGACCCTTCTGTTCCTTCTTTTATACCTCCCAGCGCAAGGCGAGAAATATCGATCCGGCGCCCCAATCCGACCTAACTCAAACCTACCGCACGCACACGTTTTGAAATTCCCTCGATTCCTCGCCAATAAATACCACACCACCGTAGCCAACGAATAAAACACAATTCTGTGATCCGGGTATGCAATTATGGTTAAGGTAAAAAAAAAGAGCATCTTTACCCAGCGGAGCGGGGTAAAAGGGTAGAAAGTAAAAAATTGCGAGAGACAGAGAAAAAAAAATTGACTCGCCATCTCGGCCCTGCGAAAGTGGATGTCCATCGAAGCTGTTGAAAACCGTCAACTACAATTGCCGAGGCGGGTATGCAATGCTTAATTATTGCTTTAGAGTAGTAGTAGTAATGGTAATTTAGAGTGGTGGTAGTAATGGGAGTAATGATAATTTGGACAGCACACCGCCGCCAATAAGCCGTGCTGCAACAACATTGAAATCAGTTGCTAGGCTGGTATAGGAAATCCTCACTGTTACTATACCCTTATCAAGGACAGACGCTGCGAGGCGTCTTCGTTTACTCGCTCAAACCGAGACAGAAACTTCATGGAGCAGCCCAATTTTTACGAACTGTCATCTCCACCGGCTGGATCCTAAACTGAGGCTACAAATTCCATCGAACTTCCCCCGCCGTGATGCACCTTTACTTTGCCGCATCTGGTTAGGGATGGCTTTTACGAAAGCGTACTCATTCCTTCTGGGCATGTCCGACACACGAAGCTGCAAATGTTGCAACTTTCAGGAGACGGTGGAACACGTGTTGTGTTTGGACATCTTTATGGGACCGAACGCGACATTCTCCGGAGTGTGTTAAAGGCATTAGACAGGAGACCTTTTTTAGAGACAAAGATTATTGGACCGCGTGGCCCCACGCGTCGCAGGCTTACAAAGCGACGCGGGCATTGTTGCAGTTCATGAAGTCGACTGGCCTCAGTGACCGATTGTGAAGTGTTGGGCAACCGCACGTGTTCATACTGCGAGTGCTTTCTTCCCTCTCTCTCTCCTTTCTTTTCGTCCCTATAAACCCCTTTCCCCGTGTAGGGACGTGCGTCTGGTTAACCTCCCTGCCTTTCCTTTCTTTTTCCTCCTCGTCCTCCTCCTCCTCCTGCTGATATACGAAATGATAGTGACGTCACTCCCCACGTCGCAAGCTGCCGTCGCTGCGGAAGCTTGCGCAACAGTAATCTTTACCTACCGGGAAACGTATGTGGGGAGCGCTATCTGCTCCGCAATTTTATCAGTAGCGTCTTATCATCAATTATATGGTTTGGATGATTGTTTTGTGCTTGTTTTTTTATTTTTTTTTGTTGTTGTTGTTGAAACGAATGCTGTGCTGTATGTTGTATGCGCGACACCAAAGAATTTATGCACTTCTTGCTTCAGTTGCTGAAGGTTCTTACTTCTTAATCGTTGAAGGATTTTTTTTTCCATGAGGACACGCCGCGAAAAATTCCGACCAAGTAGAAGCTAACAGCTTTGCTGTAAAAGTAAGTGGAGGGGGCACCATTCATTCATTCATTCATTCATACAGTAAGTCCTTGTCGGGCCGTTACAGGGTGGTAAATGATAGTTTGACGTCACATAAAAGGGCACTTACAACGTCAAGTGGGGCATAGAACAAACTAACGTCACTTTGAACCGTTATAAAAGAGAACGAAGCATCACAAAGGACAATGGGAAAGGACAGCAAAGTAGAAAATGAGACAAAAAAAAAGAACCGTTAAGCGTGTCTGCAAGCAAATTCTACTAAAATGAACTGATGCAGTTGCTACAAACCAGAAGCGCAAAGGGGATTCGTCGAGGGTGCTCACAACCCAGGCGTTTCAGTACATTTATCGCTTAAGCAACGCTCGGTTGATATTCACGCGATGTTCTCAGACGCGACAGTTGTTTATGGTTGCCATAAAGTTCAGTGGAAGTGTTTCCGGGTCTTTTCATCTGAAGGCCATTTTGTTTTGACGGCTGGGAGAGGCAACGAACAAATAATAGGCCCAGAAACAAAAGCATTTAATGCTACAAATCCAAGAAGATCCGTCACGTCGTATAGCAACTACGATGCGTGGTTCATTACTTACTGCCCTATTTTTGATGGGCTGCTTAATCATGAATATGCTTCAGGGTGGGCTTGCAACTATATCTGGCAACACCTGTTTCTTTTTCTGCTTATTTTCCTCTTTCGTTTTTGCGTTCGTTTTTGTTGCAACACGCGCGAAAGGTCCTCAAGTCAAACAGGAAATTCTCATGTTTCAGGATGACGAAACATGTTTAGACGCATGGAAGCCATCTCATATAGCGAGGCGATTCTCCTTGAAACTGTCAATACTCCTTGAAACAAAAAAAATGCAGCAGGACTTTTAGAACGAGGCTACAGTTCCAAAATCTTTACCCCTGTTAAGGATCTATCGTCTAGCCGACATCAAACCGATGACGTCTAACAAACAACTTGTAACGGACGTCTAACAGACGTTTAACCGGGTACGTCTATTCGATGACGTCCAACCGGCTTCAGGCTTCACCTTTGGAGAATTTGGTGTATCCACTGGGCGGGAATGAGCTCAGACTTTTCGTTCCATCGCCACACTAACCTTTCCATAAAAGTGTCGTTCTCTGGAATAGACAGGCAGCGTCGTGCTACAGTGACGATATTTGGAACGTCTTACCGGAGTTTGCGCACTCCAGACAATAGCACGTCCTGACTGACTACAGGCCGTGGAAGCCGCGACACTCGACCACTGCTCTTCCGTGGTGCAATGGAAAGCAGGCTTCGTAAAATACTTGCTTGGAATGAAGCCCCTCGTCTGCGCAGCTCGCCCGTTTCTTTTTTTCAGGTCACTCAGTCAAAAATGGCCATATTGAAAAGCCTTTGGAGCCCCTTTATACACAGATGGAATTCAATTCCTTACAATAGCAAAATCTGTTCCCTTGCGTGTCACTCGCTGTCCTTTCTTTTTTGGCAGATGCCTCATTGGTGCTGACATTGCAGCAAAGCTTGACGCGCTCATTTCAACAAAGCACGAAAACCGGGCGCATCTTCTTTGACACTTCTTTCTTAGCTCCTGTGTGTCGTTTGCACAGCGCTGCTTTCGAATGGTGAGTGTTCGCCTTCATACTCCATTTTGCCTTCGACGAAGGCGAACTTTCCGGTTAAAGCAAGCTTCTTCGTTGGTCTGTTCCCTTTCTTTCACGTTCAATGCATTCGTCACAAACTTCCTGGTTACGATTTCCGAGACAAGTGCCTAACACCGGAAATTAAGCTTAAATGAACCAACTGCGTGGCCTTTTGCAGTATGCATACAAAGACAACGCTCTGTCCACGTGCTTGCTTAGAAGTCTCGTTTCCATTCATGTCCTTCCTTCTTTTTTTCTTTTTTTTGTAGGATGAATGAATTCATTAATTTCTAATACGAATCGAACAGTATCATTTGATTCGCATTCGCATCTAAAATCTGATATTCTTAATTTTTGAGTAGTAGTCTGGGGCCAAAAAAGTACGAGATGAGAAATGTGGTTAGTTAATTTCGGGTGAAATAAAGCACTTCAAGGCCACCTCTGACATGTGCTGTTAATCCACCTCAACTGCAATTATACAGCAAATTTTGAGAGGCACTGGTTTAAACTGTAACGCATGGCGGTGCACATTTTTTTTTCCACGATACCTTGCATTTAGTTATTCGACCAGTAATGTTTGTTCTGTAGGCTGCCTGTAGGTATCTTGCATAACTTGAGGCTAAAAAAAAAATTATTTTCGCCCATGTGCCACTCCTATGTTCGCACTGAAGTTGGTGCCTTCTTTTCGTTTTTAAAGGAAATACTGGTAAATTCTATTCAATATTCGCAGCAATATTCTTCCGAATATTCGTAGTCGATTTGATTCCAAAATTTGATTGCAAACCCCTTGTATCGTGAAAATGCAGTGATCTTTGCCGGCGTGTGTGTGACTGACTGCGTACTATTATTCTGTGGTGGGATGCTATTGTGGAATTGTGGAAAGCGGAGAAAGAAGGTAAGAGGGAGGGGTGAAGGTAAGCATAGGCTCTAAAAGAAAGAGACCCTTTTGTCACCATTTTTTTTTTTTTTGCCATGCACATGAACATTAATGGAAGTACAAGAACAAACTCGGCCCCGGTGGCTCCGTGTCTGAAGCGTTCTGCTGCTGCGCACGAGGTCGCAGGTTCGTTTCCAGACCGCGGCGGCCGCTATTCCTACGGGTGGAAATGTGAAAGCTCTCGTTGAGTTAGATTTTGGGGAACGTTAAAGAACCTCAGAATGTCAAAATTATTTCTCCACTGCGGTGCCTCTCCTTGCCCCCGTGCTACATTTGAGCATAACCGTGTCGTGGTTTTGGCACGCGAAACCCCAGAATTATTATTTTTTTATTTTTTTATTGCACCGTGCCGAGACCGTACCTCTCCAAAGCGTTCTTATCACTGGGCGATCAGTGGCTCCTCAAGAAGGCGCTACTGGAAAACCCTTCCCATCGCTCGTGGGCCCACAAGGCAGTGAAAACATTTTTACGCTTCTTGAGCGCGGCTGGTCTTCACGAACGTCCAAACGCTTGGCGCCGTCCGCACGCTTGCACTATAGTCACCACGTCTTTGCTTCTCTTTCTGCCTACCTCTCTGCTTTCTGTGTATCCTTTCTCTCTCTCTCTCTCTCTCTCTCTCTCTCTCTCTCTCTCTCTATGTCTCTCTTCTTTCTATTCCTATGTTTTACTCCCCCAGCGTAGGGTGGCCAACCAGTCGTATTTCCGGTTAGCATCCCTGCCTTCTCCCCTCCCTTTCTTTTTTTTTTTTTTTTTTTTTGTTTCTCCTCCTCATAAACTCTATGTATGTAATAACAAGTATATAATAACAGTGGGCCTCGTCTGCTTCCGCCAACTTTGGGGCATAGTAATTCTAATCTCTTCTCTCCTTATCGCGGAGTTCTCGGGCGCTGAATCAGCTTTCGTGTTACAAAAAAAAAAACACGAATGCGCGCTCTTTCCCGGGGCCCACGTTCGATCGCATCGCCACCAGCGGCTAGTGGTATCGGCCCCGCCGCTTCCTCCCGGCAGTTTACCTTCTTCTCGCATCACCTTGCGCCTCTTCCGCCGGCTCTGGATCAATATTCTCATTCTTCGATGCCATTATTCCTGTCGCGTCCACAGCTCTCCTGCGCCGGCTCGCCTCTGCTACCCATTTGTTACGTCGATAGCTATTAAGAATACTTCGGCGGTCGTTTAGGGCAGGTGTCATCGTGTTTGTCGGCGTAGGTGTTTCCTTGGCGGAAGCTGTTGTCATACAGCTCAATACAGCTCGTAATTTCTTAACCAACACTTCTTACTACAGTGCAGTTTCACGCGCTTGTATATGCCATATTTCGCTAATGTATTCTTTTTCATCTTCTCAAATGTTTTCCTGCCACAGCATTCTACTTCTGATTTCGCTTGTTTCTTATTTATGTTTTCTTGGATTTTTAGCGATATGCCCTGTAACCTATTCCCCTCTTTAATGCTTTGAAAAGCTCTGAGGGTATGATAAATAAGTTCATCTTCACCTGGGATTACATTTCGGCACAGTTACGTGCCGTCATCGTTTCTGTCGAGTCATCGTCGTCGTGGTCTTCGTTGTCTTCGTTATATTCGCGAATCGTCTCCGCCGCCATCGTGCCGTCGTCGTGCCGTTGCCACAATCCGTGTTGCCAGTTGCACAATCTACTGCGCACGCTCACCCTCAGTTCTATTTCCCTGCTCGTGGCAACCAGGGCTGCGCGAGAGAAAATCCAAGGATGTATGTAAGTTATGCACAATGCAAGGAGCTGCCAACCTACGACCTCATGAAAACGTGTCTCATACGGGCGCCCATCAAAACTTGTATTGTCTATAAGCCACTTGTTCAATTTTTACGTGGAGGAAGACCTGCAAGCTATTGATTTTTTTTTTTTTTTACTACGGCAGCGCTTAAAAGCTCGAAACTGGGTTTGCTGTGTCCGTCCTTTCCCTTACACCGTCACCGTCGTCATCGTCAAGCGGTAGTCGTCAGGCCACCTTCTCGCCCTCGACGTAAACCTCTCCCTACAACAAAGGAAAACGAAACTTTGCCCACTACCGGTGAATCGAGCCCATGCAGCTGTGTTTGTGTGCAGCTGACAGCCGGACGCGCTAACCACTGCGCTATCGCGCAGCGTTATTGTCATTTATTATCATTTACCTAAGTTATTATCATTTCACTACTCCTCACAAAACCAAGAAACTGAGTTCTTTTTCTTTCTTTAAGTTCATTATTTACCTGCTGCACATATCCTCATCAATTTGGATATTGTAGACATTATTAGGTATAGTTTAAGCTTGTAGAATTATATTGCCGGATCTGCAAGAGAGAAATTGATTTTTTAAAGTGACCCGAATTATTAGAAATGACCTTGCGTGACCTTGCTGAGAGCTTCTTATATAATGTTTCGCATTAAGAAATAATGTTAAGCTGAAATTCTAAATAAGCATGGAGGCCCGTTTCATGTAGATACTGCAACAACGGCTTGTGAAATGCAAAATCCGCGATCCATCGCTTATATAGTCGTTAAATTGGCGTGTTCTTAACACCCTCGACCGACGATGTTTCTCCTAGGGCATGCACAAAGCTTAGGTGATGGACATCCGCTGCAGATGCAGCAGCGGAGCTCTTATAGCACTGGGCAGGGTCTTATAATGACAGACTCCAGGTCCAAACTATTCAGCGAATTCATTAGCGTGGCCTCCAAGATTGTAAAGCCTCGGGCAAAGTGATCTGTAATGGCCCGAAGTCTCCGGAGGATACACTGTGCGGGGCGCAAACTCTCAGATCTGCGGCGTCTGTGCATGTGTTTCGGAGGCCACACTAGGGAACTACTGCGGCGGGCAAAGAAAAACGACGTTGTGCGCATCTCAAAGAAAAAGATTTTCTTGGGAAAATGGCGGCGTCCGCGGTGACAGCCTGTTATCGTAGTAAATGAATTCAGAGCCTCAGGAATCGCTTAAGTCTGCAAACTTATTTTGTGTGTGCGCGTGTGTAGTTTGCTTGGCTACACCACTGTTTCTGGGTGACACCTAAGGCTTTCTCCTCTCGAGTGTGGCCCCCTAGCAATGTTTATTTCTTCCCACGGCGTCCTGGCCTGAGGATGCTGCCCCACTGGAGACGACCATCATCGTCTGCTCTTTACATAAAGTTTATGTAATATATATATATATATATATATATATATATATATATATATATCCCCGTCTCTCGTTCGAACCTCACGTCCATTAGGCTGACATCCACCTCGGCCAGAAAGAAACCGGCACTGTTTCTCATTCACGGGCATCCGCGGAAATCAATACGGCCACACGCGCGGCGCGCCCGCATCTCAATGGTGGTATGGTCCTCTTCCGATTCTAGGGTATCGGTTTCTCGATGTGTAGAATGCAAGAAAGCGCCAGACGAGGCATCGGCGAGGCCTGCGCTTCATCGACGCGCCCATTGTTTTGCGGGGGGAGACGAGAGAAAGAAAGACTGTGGCTAGAATAAAGGCATATTCGGGTGGTAGTTTCAGAGCGCTCTGGTAGTGCTACAAAGGTCATGGAAGCAAGCGAAAACTAAACGTTACTGCTACCATAAGAGGCCTCTGCGGATGAAAATAAAGCAGGAACATCACTTACATATCCGGTTATTCCAGTACTAAAGCAATGAAGCTGTTTTTCACTGCTTTTGTAGCACAACCAGAGCGCTCTCAAACGACCACCCGAATATACACTTACATTCGCGAGGTGGATGGGACGAACTTCGGGTCAAGGGGGAGGGGGCACTTCTCGGTCTCCGCTTTCTGGCGTCTTGTTCGTGAAAGAAGAAGGTATTATGATTATTTATTATTATTTGATTTGAAAGCATATACACACTTGACCAAGAGAACAGGCTGGCTTCAGGAAGGGATATTCTACAATGGATCATATCCATGTCATCAATCAGGTAATAGAGAAATCTGTGGAGTACACTCAATCTCTCTATATGGCTTATCATAGATTATGAAAAAGCATTTGATTCAGTAGAGATACCAGCAGTCATAGAGGCACTGCGTAATCAAGGCGTACAAGGAGGCATACGTGAATATCTGGGCAAATATCTACAAGCATTGCACAGCAACTTTGGTTCCCCACAAGAAAAGTAGAAAGATATCTATCAAGAAAGGGGTCAGGCAAGGAGGCACAATCTCTCCAATGCTATTCACTACATGCGTAGAAGAAGTATTCAAGCTCTTAGACTGGGAAGGCTTAGGAGTGAGGATCAACGGCGAATATCTCAGCAACCTTCGGTTTACAGATGACATTGTCCTATTCATCAACATTGGGGACGAATTACAACAAATGATTGAGGACCTTAACCGAGAAAGTGTGAGAGAGGAAGTGTAAGACAAAGACAATGTTCAATAGCCTGGCAAAGGAACAAGAATTCAAGATCGCCAGTCAGCCTCTACAGCCTATAAAGGAGCACGTTTATCTAGATCAATTACTCACAGGGGACCCTGATCATGAGAAAGCAATTTACAGAAGAATAAAATTGGGTTGGAGTGCATAGGGCAGGCATTGCCAAATCCTGACTGGGAGCTTACCACTGTCGTTGAAAAGAAAAGTGAATAATCATTGCATTCTACCGGTGCTAACATAAAGGGTGGAAACTTGGAGGTTAACAAATAAGCTCGAGAACAAGTTAAGGACCACACAAAGAGCGATGGAACGAAAAATGGTAGGCCTAACGTTAATTAGAGACAGGAAGAGAGTGGTGTGGATCGGAGAACAAATGGGGATAGCCGATATTCTAGTTGACATTAAGCGGAAAAAATGGAGTTGGACAGGCCACGTAATGAGTAGAATGGATAACCGGTGGACCACTAGAGTTACAGAATGGATACCAAGAGAAGGGAAGCGCAGTCGAGGACGGCAGAAAACTAGGTGAGGTGATGAAGTCAGTAAATTTGCAGGCGCAAGTTGGAATCAGCTAGCGCAAGACAGGGGTAATTGGAGATCACATGGAGAGGCCTTCGTCCTGCAGTGGACATAAATATAGGCTGATGACGATGATACACTGGAAAAAAAGGGGAAAGCGAGGAGCATGCTGGCAATTGCAACCGGAAGTGGCTGCATGCAAAAAAATACAGAAATGCTACAGAAACTGGCGGACAGAAAAGCTTTCCTCTCGTCTTCTCGTCTTTCCCGGCCTCGGTATTTTCAACTCGCTTTCTTCAGCGACGTTTCATCTGTCTCTCGACTCACCGACTACATGATCAATGATGACTTTGTCAGTGACTGGAACCCTTTGGATTTCTAACACGGTGTAGGCAATGCGGTTATTGTCCTCTACAAACAGCACGACGGCAAATTATTATGCTGCGACGGGACCGACCTAACTGCGTGCTGCACAGCGCGTGTTTTGGAAATAGTGAGAAGGAACCTTAAGGAACAAGAGGACCGCTTGGCGGTTCATTCATTCACAAACCGTAACGAGCCATCCTGCACGTATGTTTCAACAATGCCTGTAGCCAGGAGCACACTTTCGTAACTGCGACGCGCATTATGGGAAGAGAATGGCCGGTTATGTTTTGCTGTCATGAAAGTGGTTCCACGCAGACAGACTATAATGAAACTAAATCGCGAAACCACTCAAAGCTGCTTTAAGCACGAACGGATTGTTTATACCCTCGAAGTAGGAGACTTGGCACTGTTGTGCGACGATTAAGTCTCGGTTGCGAGCGCGTTTGCGCTCGCAACCGTTCTTACCTGGAAGTCCTTACCTGGTACCCGAAGAGCAGAGCGCTGGCATATGAAGTAATCAGGGCTCCAAGTTTCTGCGTTGGCTCATTAATTCTTGTGTGCGCTGGATCGAGTCATCTGTTTGGCGGAAGTCCTTCTACTACCGTTAAGCTATAGTATGGCGCTGAAATAAATTCATCGTGTACGGAAAGCTTCTCCGCAGTAGTTTCTTAGAGTTCAAGGTTTTACGGGTGTAAACGTTTGAATACCGAAGCGCGAACCGCACGTTCCCAAAACGGAAGCATAGTTGTCTTCTGTGAAAGATTAAACGGCGCGAACGACTTGCGAATAAGTCAGTGCGCGCATGTTCTCGCAGTTGCGGCGTATCTTCTTCTTTCTTTCTTTCTTTCTTTCTTTCTTTCTTTCTTTCTTTCTTTCTTTCTTTCTTTCTTTCTTCTCTTTCTCTCTTTCTCTCTTTCTCTCTTTCTCTCTTTCTTTCTTCCTTTCTTTCTTTCTTTCCTTCCTTCTACTTTTTCTTTCTTTCTTGCTTGCTTGCTTTCTTCCATTCATTCGTTTTCGCCCAATGCAGGCTCATTGTGTAGCGGCCAGACGGTTCAGTTGGGGCTTTAGGTTCAGGTTTTATCAGAAAGCTGTGTTCGAGAGTCATGACATCGGTAAGCGCAGGTTTAATTAGGAGGATTAAAAAGAGAAGGAAAGACAGAAAGCTTAGACAGTATAAATATCGGCTGGTCACCTTGGGCTGAAGGATAGGGTAAAGGAAATGAAAGGTGACGAAAGGAAAGAAGAGATCAAAAAAGCTAACTAGAGAAAGAAAATAAGCGCGCAAACGAACGCGATGCCAACGCGCTACAACTCTTATAGAGTCGGTCCCACAGTCCAAATGTCCTCAAATAGCGGCAGGGCTAGTTGGATTAGTTTAAAAATGTACATGAGCATCAATGCCAAATAAAACCCGGAAGAGCTTAAACACCATTGCATCACTCGTGCACTGATCCTGAGAAAATGCATGATTTTAGGTTGAAATTCAGGACAGAACGTTCCGGATACTGAACAAATGGTATCGAGGTATATAGGATGTCCCAGCTAACTTTAACCAAGCTTGAAGCTCTATATATTTAAAAATATAGCTCCGAGATCTATACGGTCTCCAGTCATCTTCCGCCACACAGATATCTTTGTGTTTTAATTACTTGGCTAACTATGAAAAAGAACATTCAAACAAATTAAACAGCTTGGCTAACGTTAGCTGAGACACCCAGTAATATTATGCACTTTTGTATAGGCATTGACAGTATTTCTACTGCTCTGCTCGATTAGGCATTATCTTTCAATTTAATTTTTTCAATTCAATTCATTTTTATTGATAAGTAAGCGATGTCATTTTTTCTTATTCTTTTTTTTTTTTACAACCATATTTCAGATGTCTAGTAAGTGTGGCTTTGCTGCAGGTTAAGAGAGGGAGAGACATTCTTGATATGATCTTGCGGATGTTTATATGATCGGGAGATCTTGAAGACCACACGCATGCTACTTCAGATGACAAGTGTGATCCATGAAATGACCCGCTCATACATATAGTAAAGACACACGCACACAACATGCACAAGCTACGCATGTAACGAGCATAAACACGCATGGTAACAGGCAACAAAGTGTCCGCTGCTGAGCTCGAGGTCCCGAGTTCAATCTCGGCCGCTGCGGCCGCATTTAGAAGGGGGCAAAATGCACACACGCTCGCGTACTTTTATTTAGGCGCACATTAGACAACACCAGGTGGTCAAAATAATCCAAAGTTCCATAATACGGTGTGCTTCCTCATCCTATCGTGCTTTGGCACGTAGAATCCCAGGATATAATGTTTTAAACAAAAATGTTTGGTTGAGACCTAGGAGGAAGATTAACAATGCCTTCTATGCACTCAAAGCACTAGCAGCGCTGCTCGAAGGCCCAAGAACATAGTGCAGGAGCTGGCGGGTAAACTTAAAGCAGACTTGAGAACTGCCGTTGAGGTGTTGAGAGAAAGAGAGTAAATTAGACAAAGAGAATCGAAATCCATATTGCCCAATATAACCCAAGAGATCACTTGCAAAGACTAGAGGAAATGCAAATCCACGTCGCGAGGCCATCACCAACTTTGAGGCGTCGCACTTTATAGTTCGTGTCGACAGATTCTCGTCACTCAACGCATCCATCTCAGCACCCTTTCTTCCCTCTTTCAGCACTTCTCTATTCTAGCCATTCGTCGGAAACTGGCTCATTTCCACACAGTGGTGCTGCGTAACATCCTCGATATCTCGAGACATGCCGTCGTCGTCACTGGCTTCTACCCCTACCCAGTGGCCCCAAGTGGTCCCGCAAGGTATAGACTCATGATCGGGATGACATCGCGTGGCCGTTATATCGCCGTCATTCCACGTTTGTCACCCGGCACTCGTCATGCTGGCGTCGTCACGCCATCATTGTCATACAGTCGTCGTGCATTCGTTGGCACTCCACTTAGTGATGCCGTCGTGGTCGTTCATTGGTCATCATTCCAACTTCGTGATCTGAGTGTCGTCATGCTGTCCTACTACGACCCAGTAGTCAGTTACCTAATAGCTTGGGCAACTATAGGTATGTGTGCGGGCTCGTGACGCCGTCTTGGCCGTAACACGGTCGTCATTACGCAATGGTCGTCACGCCATCGTCGTCACGTTGTCGTTTCATCATTGTCATCACTTCAGTAACGTCATCCTCGTCATACCGCTTTCGTCATTCCATCCACGTCAATCTTTCTTCGTCATTGCATTGTATTCATACTGCCGTCATTCAGTTGTGATTATGCCGCCCTTGTCATGTCGTCATCGTCAGACGGTCCCCATGATGCCTCCATTGCCAGACCTTCGCCGTAATGCCATCGTGCTCGTGCCATCATCGTCACTGCAGCTTCGTCATCTGACTCTCAGGGTGAGGTCGTCGTCACGTAATCGTCGTCATACAGGTTTCGTGATACAGTCATCGTCACACGCTATTGTCGTTACACCAAATCATAATTTCAGAATCGACATCTCATTGTCATCATGCCTGTGTGTTTCCGTCAATATCATTCCTTCTTCGTCATTTCATCGTCAATGCGTGGGTGTCGTACAGTCTTTGTCATGCCTCCATGTTCATGGGCGACCTTGGCAAGCGACTGCCAGAGCAGAGTTGGACGATATCGGAGTATGTGGCATCTGGCCGAAGTAACGAGAGTATCAGAACTACCACTACACGTGTTAAATAAACGTGATTTCAGGAATAAGGTCTATCGCTTCATTGCTCGAATGCTATTCGCATTACCGTCGACAGGCACCGTGAGATGAGTTCTGCTGTAATTTTTTGCCGAATGTTTCCAGTACTTTCACCTTGTTTTGATAACAGTAGTGCCGCCAGAACGTCTTTCTTTCTTCTAGTGAAGGGGGGGGGGGAGGTTGGCTCTACATAATTTCGGCAGGTTCTTTCGGCCTGCACCTAATAAGAGATCTTTATGCGGAACACCATTAACAAAATTTGATAGAAAGCGCGGTGTTCTGACAATGAAACCACCCCCACCCCCATCCCACTGATCACACCTCTGCCATGCAGTGCCAGACGCTATCGTTATAGAATTTTCAGTTTAGATTTACCTTCCGCCACATGTTTTTCGCAGAGCGGCCGGCGGCAAACGAGCAGCAGCCCGGCGGCGGCATGTGACGATGTGGGCGGCCGAGAACTACGCGCCGGGCCTGATCGCCATCAGCGAGAGCGCCGGTGAGAACCCTCTACAGAGCCAGCGGCCAAAATGGCGCCGCCTGTGCCGCTACCTGGGCGTGCTGGCGTTCCTCTCGGTGCTGGGCATCGGGCTGTGCTTCGCCATCGCGCTCACGGTCGCCCAGCCGCCCGGCCGCGCCTCGTGGGAGTACCTGCTCATCTCGAGCCCCATCGTGATCCCAGGCCTGCTAGCGCTCTACCTCTGCACGCGCCGCTGCTGCGGACTCATCCTCAACCTTGTGTTCGCCTTCCTGGCGCTGCTGTGCGGCGCGGTGCTCGTGGCCACCGAGACGCTCGCCTCCATCGGCATCATGCTCACCATCGTGGGCGGGCTCATCCTGGTCGTCATCCTGGTGACGCTCGTCTACGACCGCGTCACGGGCCGCTCGTACGATGACGATGACGAGGACGCAGAGCTGGGCAGCGGCATCGGCATCGGCGCCACGGGCAGCATACGCAACCGCAGCCTGCGGCGCCGCGCGGGCGACCTGCTCTTCGGGGACGACGTGTCCCAGAGGGCGTACCCCAACTGCGCGCCGCTGCGGCGAAGCTTCCGGCTCGCCTCGCAGAAGAAAAAGCACCACCCGCACACGCAGGTGCGAATCGCGTCGGTGATACAGCCAGATATGCTCTTTCAAGTGCGTGCGTGCGTGCGTGCGTGTGTGCGTGTGTGTGTGTGTGTGTGTGTGTGTGTGTGTGTGTGTGTGTGTGGTGTGTGTGTGGTGTGTGTGTGTGTGTGTGTGTGTGTGTGTGTGTGTGTGTGTGTGTGTGTGTGTGTGTGTGTGTGTGTGTGTGTGTGTGTGTGTGTGTGAAAAGGGGGGGGGGGGATTGTAGGATTTCGGAATAAGCACGCATCATTTATCTACGTAGATGTCGGGAGTTCCTGTCTTCAGCACGGTTTGTCAGTCCCCTGTCTCCGTACTTTGATGACACCCGTAGAGATAGGGGTAGACAGATCACGAGCCGCGGAGCTACAGTCGAAAATCGAGTCGATAGTCCGTCTTTCAGCCGATCCTGGATAAATATTTACACCCACAGCTCAAGGCACACGTAGCAATCTCTCTACCGATGTATTTATAGGTTTCCCGTAAGATTCATAAATCAAAGAGCACATGGCAAGCGCGGAGCAAACTTAAAGTATAACTCACCAGAAGTCCTAAATCTAGCTAAGGCCATACACAGGCGTATGCTTGCAACCTTTGGAACAGCTTATCTGCCATTAGCGCATGAATCACGGAAAAAGGCATACAGCGCCATGATTCTCAACGATAGATACTTCGCCCGATCACTTCACGTCCGTGCATAGACTAACCTGGCGTTCGTGCTGTTGTCTATCCCCGCAGGTGCAGTTCATTGTGCCCGAGCTGCCCCCGCCTTCGTCGGGCTTGCACTCGCGCAACAGCCCCGAACACGGCGTGCACACCCAGGGTTCCTCGACCGCCGCGGGAGTCGAGCGACCCGCGACGCCTGATGGCATGCCGCGCGGCCATCATGAAGCCAGCGTCGCCAGTACCAGCGGGAGGCCCGGCGGAGCCTGCGAAGCCACGCACGTCTGCACGCACGCCCCGTCGCCGCAGCCCCAACTTGTTGCCGCAGCCTCCAACGAGCAGACGTCCTGAGGACAGCCTCGTGAACGATGCATCGCTGACATAACGGGACGCTCGCGCAGCGGCGAAACACAGCGTTCAGATTCTCACCTGTTGCACCTCCCAGCCTTCGCAGAGGACTCGAGTTTTCTCTCGCTGTGAAGAATTGCAGGGTCTTCGCTTGTTAACCTCTTGTGCTCTTTCGCCGCGTGTGTGGTACAGAATGTTCGTCAGGTAGTCGATGTTCCTGTTACGAGCGTTTGACTGTCTTGGGTGGTTTTTTTTTTTTTCCAGGCAGCTAGGGTTGATTGATGAAGCAGCATATGCTTGGGCATGTTGGTTATCCATGCACTTGTACTTGTGCGCTAAAAAAAAAAGTTATGAAAGTAATCGATTGGAAAGCACATTCGCCAAAAGCCGACTGCTAAGTTCGTTGAAGGCACACGTTCAGAGCGCAATGAAGAAGCGTAGTATCATGCTGTCGGTGCTCACGTGTACCGCGGTTGTCTCCGTCTTCAGCGTGTGCGCAGCATTTTTATCTATCTCACCGCGCAGAGGCGAACAGCAAAGCCATATTTCCGCTTTCCAGACGGCAGCTTGCTGCAGCTTATTGAGCGCTTTGCGCAGTGCAGCGTTTCTAGAGCTGGTCATCGCTACCGCTTGCTATGACGAAGCACAATCCACGGCCTGCAAATCAGCACGGGCTAGTAAATGCCGCTCTTTCGCTCTGCTGGAGCCCGCCTCTGATCCACAACGCGTAGTCACGCTCTTTTACGTGATGTAAATAGTCGGGTGCGATTTTGGCAGCACCACGCGAAAAGCTCGCACGGCTTAAAGAGAGGCCTGGGCCGGTATTTTGTAGCGATGCCTTTAAAGTAATAGTGCCTTTTCGCGCTTATCGCGCTTTGTCAGTGGTCAGAGCGACGGTCCGCTCGCGTTATCAACGTTGATATCGTGAGCGGACCGTCGCTCTGACCACTGACAAAGCGCAATAAGCGCGAAAAGGCATTATTACTTTAAAGGCATCGCTACAAAATACCGGCCCTGATCTCGGTATTTCGTTACGTTCGGTTTGCTACAGTCTATGCTGAAAAATATAAAGTCACTGCACAAGTGAAGAGAACTGTCGCCACAGCCCCGTAACTGGGATCTCTAGCGGCTCTCAAGCGCAGCAGGGCAATGTAACTTGACTTTCCAACGCTCATAAGAGGTTCTTAAGAATCGCTTGTTGGGCTATAGTCTGAGTAGCTAGTATGACTGTGATTGAACTAGAGAGAAAGTGTCAGACCTTCAGAAGATGTACGCACGCTGACACAGGCCCAGGTGGAGGTCTTGAACGTACGACAGGGTCAATACATGTAGCGCATTTGGAAATGAGGTGCGACGGTGGCGAAGGGGCGTACAGAACACTACACTATCAGAACGGTTGCCCCTACAAACTTTTACCCCGCATTGCAGAAGCACAAACGTAACCGTTTGTCACCTTGTGTCGCCGTCCCCACTGTCACTTCTGCCACCAAGCATTTCCGATGATTCTGGGCACCTTTCTCCACGCAAATCACAGTTCGGAGTGTTTGAGATGGATACCAACAGCTTTGCCTGTGGCTTAGGCTAGATAGGCTGCAATAGGATGAGCATCTTCAAGAAGACAACACGGGTCTGGTCACGCAGTAGTGCAGGATCTCCGTGAAGCTCGACCGTTAAACCTGCTAGGGACCACCGGTCGCGCGTTTGAGACCCCTTGTTTATAGTGCTTTGGAACTGCTGAAGCTACACACGCTTTCTAACAAGCTGCGGCTTGACGACAGCTGCAGTCACTCGTGCAGTGACTTCGCTGGGTCAAGTGAAAAACGTTCGTACCTTAAGAAAAATGCCAAGTTTGAACCGGCTCGTGCCATAGGTCACAAATCAAACACTTGGTTTTTTTGAACGAAAGTAAAAGGCAATGTCTTTCATTTAACAATACCAGTGCATCTTAATTTACGTGAGTGTTTCGCGTCACCTTGCCCCATCGCACATTTCGATAGACACCGAGGGCCTTCCCAACAGTGTTCTGTCTTGAGCGTGCCGAGCATTTCAAGCTTGTCCCTGTGCGAGAAAGTAGTGTTGTACATATTTCAATCGAGTAGCTAGCCGCGAGTTATCGCAACTTGCTTGAGACCTCCTGTTTTGCGCGAAGCACTGAGCTATAATGTACATACGATACATTCCTGTCCTACGCGCACTATATACACACACGATACGAGCTGTAACGTCCCCGCGCACTCTACAACCGTCCGCCGCGAACTTTCAAAGTTTGTCCAGTGTCCATTGTGCGCTCGTGGTCAATGAAAGAACGAATCCGCAAATTGACTATCTTACCGAATTCAGCGACAGTTCTCCAATAACTTGAGTCTTACTTTAATGCAGAATGAACGGCTGCGAAACTGGCTCGGCCTGTAATGATCGAATTCACGGATTGACAGTGATTGTCGTGGGGTTTAGGTTGTAGATCAGGTGTGGAGGTTAGAAGCACTTGTTTCCGGCCTACTCCAATTTCCTTCTATAATAGGCTAAGCTGGAGGTTGCGTACACTGCGCCCTGTGTGTTTCGTTCGTGATCTTTCACTTTGTATAAATATTTCCTTGCGCATCTGATATGATACGCTCTCTGCCCCAAAGGAAGTGGAAGGGCACGTGCCGTATCTGAGAAAGGTATAACGCATACCGCTTCACGCCTTGCCGGGACAGTAGCATCCGTGGTGCTTTTGGCTCTTCTTAGTCCTAGCTCTGACCTCATAAGTTGCACCGCCACTCGGAGGTGGCCTTGGCAGTCATAAAAACAATCCTACTTCTTAACTAGAGCTCTCTAGATTTTTCAGACTGCCAACGTTGCCTAAGGAGCGCCACCGCATGGCCTGGCGACTGCTATGGTTAAGGCGCGAAGCAGTCTCTGATCTTTGCAAGTGATGATTTCGATCTCTGATTTTCGAGATGATGACTACGCTGCATCAGCCTCACTTTATTCCTTCCACTGGCGTTATCTACTTCTTATTCTTGCTGAACATGGAGCGAGAGGGCCGCATATTATCGTTACTGTCAGTAGCAACAAAGGTGCACTAGCGGGCCGGGTTTAAATGCCTAACGTATTTTGCAGGTGTGTCATTGATATTCCAGTTAACACTTACGAGCACTTAATTTTTTTTTTCAGTGCGGTACGTGGTAATTGGAACTTCGTGAATTTTTCCATAGAATTTAAGGACGTATTTCTCGAAACGGGTGCTAAGTGCGGGGTTTATGCTAAATGGATATGATTTCTTTACTGATTGGCTTCGATTGCGCAGTCGGGACGTGTGCCCTAAAGTAAGTTCCATAATCTTATTTGGTGAAACATTGTTAATTATCTAACACCGGTCTAGCATTTGTCGTCGAACTAATGTCCGCCTCTTCAATCGGTTCAGCTGATGTGACAGTATTGCACTTTCTGTGACAGGTTTTTTCACAACTCTATTCTACTAAGAAAAAAAAATCATCTGGTATTTGTGGTCCGTTTTATCTAGTACGGAACTGACTGTTAAGTTGCTCGAGTTTCAAACCGGCTCGATGGTATACTCGCCACTCGTTCCTCGGTGACGACGCCAGCGCAGCGACTGCTGCCGATGTGTAGGGGTGTTACGTGAGCAACTCTATAGGTCTGTTTTAGTTGTAAAAAGACAAGAAAACCTCGTTTTCCCCACGTGAGTGCGGTTCCGTGTGCTTGTGCAGGACGATGACCCCACGATAATCGTGTTCTCTCGCCGAGCTGCTTCGCTTCTCGGGATGCCACACCCGGAGGCGTTTTACGACATGCAAAGCCGTCTTGCCGTGTCGTCGACTGTAACGACACCACGGGAGCATCTTCAGAGTACACACTTTCGAAACCCCTGTAGTGTCGCTGTGCCGAAGCGCGCCTGTACACACATAGAACCAAGGGAACACCGTCAGTAAATATAGTCCGGACCATCTCCTCTGTATACCTCGCCGACTCCTTGCCGCTTCGTTTGTTACCGGTGTACTTTCAACGCTTCTCGCGAGGTTGTGCCGACTGTAGCTGTTGTTCACGCGTTTTCTTCTCTCAAGCGATTTGCGCGCAGTGCTTTGTACGCGTATACTCGTCGAAATGGTGCGAAGTAAGTGTATGTGCGTGCGTAAGGTATACAATTAATATAAACCACAGATGTACATAATTGCAGTATTTATATTCTTAGATGACGTTCGTGGACGCTGGCACGTTGTTTCTGTAGATCGTGTTTGTTGCAGTGTCTGCGATGAACGTAAGCCCGAAAAAGGCGTTTTCACGCCGTGAGTGTGGTCATGTTACTGGTGCTGAAAATCTGTGGATTGCAGCATAACTTGGTCGTGTAATCAAGAGTTGGGTGGAACACCTTCTGGTCAGATAAAAGCATGTCAGGATCTGTAGAGATCGCGCAACGTCAATTTTCTATTTCTGACATTGGCCAGTGGCCTATTTCTCCTAATAACAAATTGTCCGTACGTGCTAAGCACTTCTCGTATTCGAGAAAATTACACGATGTGGATTCAATTTCTTTTTTTTTCATTTTAATCCAAAGCGCAATCACTTCTGACAGTCTGCGACGGTAATCAGGTCCTCCTCTTTCATACTGGTCTCCCTTGTACATACACTGCTTGCTTCGTTCACGCGGCGTTCTTTCCTAGTCGCGAAGCTAAGAACCACAAGTTCTTTAGTCAAGCTACCACAGAGAGCAGCCCTCAAACTCCAAGGTCGCTAATGATCTCATGATGGAGAGCACTGATTTAAGCTCAGCATTTGGCAAATAGGATTTCACGGCGTGAATGTTCCATATGCGTATGGAAATATGGAGTTAACGTATTTGTCTGCGTGCACAACGAGCAGCTTACCTAACTAAGAAATCACCTTCAGATTCCCACCAACAATGACCAAACTTACGTGTGTGTTTCAACATACTTAAATAAATCACTCGACTAAATGATGTAACCGAGATAATTGTAACGCAGTATTAGAACATGCGGTGGCACCGAACCACCACGCGGACACTTTACAGTATCTCTTTGCTGGACCGTGTTTGTTTGTCGTGAACTTTCATCTTTCTTGAAAGAAAGCCTTCATTCTTCTGGTTAAGATGAACATATATAGGTGAGTGAGTAAGCGAGCGAGTGCGTGTGTGGTTGAGTCTGCAAGAGAGATCCCTTCGCGGAGATGTCTATCATATCGCTTGAATTAGCTATCGCAGCGAAAAGCAGCTTATTGTGCAGGCATGCTTGACAGTCGCCAAGAACATGGAGCTTGTTCCGAGGTAGACGTAGTCCGGATCCGTTTTTAAGCTTTATCTTCGTCGTCGTCTCCGTGAGCACTATACATGTAGCGCTTGGTAACTGTCTCTCCCTGACTCGCTAGGGGCCAAAGCAGCGTGCACTCATCCGCGCGTATTGCGCGGTCTACAGGTGGCGTGGATTACAGCACTCCGCCCGAGATATTATGCGTGTATGATCTGTACATAAGAAACGTGCGTGAGTAGGTGAATGAATGCTCTGTGCAGATCCCCGTAGCACCATAGGTGCCAAAAGTGTGAGCAGAAAAAGAAAACAAGTAAGCGTACCGCTTCTAAAATTGTTTGGCCGACACTGCCCCTTTCAGTTTTCGAATCCGCACCCCCTCTCATCTTTCTATTCCCCCCTTTCCCGTGCCTCAGTGTAGGGCAGCCAACAAGACCCGTTTCTGGTTAACATCCCTGCCTTCTCTCTTTCTTTCCTCCTCCTCCACAATCAGAGGCAATTCCTGGTTATGACAAACATTTTAAGGAAGAAACATTGTAAAAAAATATGAGGAACTTAGAAAATGAGCGTATCATGTCCACATTGCTACGACGCGCTTAACAAGTCCCGGTAAAAGGCAATTTAGCTTGTTTTCAAGAAACCCTTACTCATGACGTGTAGATAGATTGAACCTGGGACTCGAATAGATATCAAGTAGCTTTCCTCCCCTTCCCCTCCCCCCTTAGGCGTTGAGCCGCTACCCCTGAACGCAAATCTTCCTGTTGCATCCCCCATTGCTCATTATTATACTATCAGGCTAGTACGTAAGGTCCACAAGCAAATACAAAGTGTGAAGCATAATTTTGCCTGTCCACTCACCAGTGTGATTGACACCGGATTGGTTTACTTCCGGAAGTTGAATTTAGGGCCTACGGAGCGAGAGGAACTTACCCAGTTTGCGCATGCGCGATGAACAACGTAGTGTTACTGGTACGATTATCATTACGCCATTGGGTCGTCACAAGCTATAAGTTGTTGGACTAGTGACAGCGAGGAGCAGTCATACGCTATGTACTCTTCTCCAGATGAAAATGTGTTCAAATGCCGAATACTCGAAGGCATGTCTGTAAATATGTGGCGCGAATGGCGTTGTGTATCGGCTTCTCGTGATCTCAATAAGATTCCCAGCATGTAATCACAAATTTCATATAAACAACACAAGGTATACGAACTGGTTCGTCGTTCGAAGCGGTAAGTGTTTGAATCAGCATCATCCCTTTCCATCAGTCGCCTTTCAAACCGATACTGTTTCAAGGTACTCGTAAACCTCATTTCCATAGCACAGCAACAAAAGATCAATAAAACAAGATAAATGTATTTTTGTTACTTCGTGTTCTGCGCAAAAATATCCGGAAAACAAGAACCTTTGGCCACTTCTCATTCATTGTTGCCATTTACGCGTTCGCATAGTATTAGACTAATTTTGCTTATGTGCGCCCTAGAATGGAATGCCGGGCATTTTAGTGTAAATATCATCGCATTATAGCATTCGGCAGAGCTAATTTCGCGAAACCATGACGCATAAAAATAGGGTAGGCTGAAATATTCTTGTACTGTGTACTAATTGACACCATGCACGCAGTATTAAGTGGCACAATGTCAAAAAAAAATCATAATAGCAGACCATAATGTAGCATGGCCACCTCAGGCCAGCCACTAGTGTTTATTCCCACTTCCTCAGAGTCACTTGTTTCTAGCCAATCTTTACGTTCATTCACTTCGCAGCAATAACTCGAAGTATTAGGGTGTCGTTAATCACACGTAAGGCATATAATTAACTTCCTAAACCGGTGCATTAATTAGAAATAGGCTTTTACAGAAGCTGTTTACTTGGTAACACTGGCTTTATTTGTGGTAATAGCAGGATAACAATGCACATCAGAAGAAACAGTGAGGGACAAATCAAAATGCACAAGCGAAGGAAAAGCATGCGACACTGTTTTCCAAGTTTACTTGCATGTTTGATATTGTTGACGTTACTCCCAGTAAGCAATTAACATTACCAGCCAGCACAATCGACGATCCTCTTTTTCAGAAAAATGAACAAACCCAAAAATTTTTTTTTATAATTAACTGACCAAAAATGTCGTAAGCGCCGAGCTTTTCAGCAGAATCAGTTCTCGTTCTGCTCTGACATGAGAATAATTGCGTGACAGCATTGTCCACCAAGGAAAGGCCGAACGTCAGTTGCGAGGACACTAATAGGTATTCCGGCTGTTTTCAAAAATCAGTATCTGCTTATCACTTGCGCGGAAAAAAAAAGAAATAATAAGTGAACTAAATGCTCTCAGAAACGGTGGCCCTGATATGAAAAGTGTGTTCTCTAGTGCGCTAGTGTAATGCATCCTGCCGAGTCGATGTGGAGAAAGACATTGCACTTCGTGTAACTTTTGTCGCACGCTTCTCTTACGTCAGTGCGTTAAATAGAGCCACACAAGTGTTCTCTTATGTGATTCTTCTTTACATGACCTTGTATTCGAAACCTGCTTCCACATGAAACGTATACGTGCCAAGTTATATGTCGCTGCTGTGCCCGCTCATAGAAGGCCGCAAAAATTACCATGTCGATTGTTACCGCTTTCTCGGTTATGAAGAAATAAAATTTGTTTGTCAAATGTTTGAGAAGCCCTGTTTGCATTCAAGGAGCCTGCTCGATGCACTTTCCCCCAGTGCAGGGTAGCAAACTGGGCGTGCGTCTGGTTAACCTCCCTGCCTTTCCTCTCTTCTATTTCTCTCTCTCTCTCTCTCTCTCTCTGCTCGATGCATTGACCGTATTGTCAATTTATCGGTAGGACTCTAAAAATGCTTATTTCGGTGTCCCAATGTCTTACCTTGAGCGGAAACTGGTTTACTGACTTGAAAACACGTGGAACTTACTATAAGGTCCTACTTACGTTGCTATAGAAGGTCTTAACAGTATTATAGCGAAGCATTACATGCCCCATTACGCGAAAGATTGATCGTAGTCGGCGTGACCGAACTATGATACCACAAATGGCCGACGGTGCAGAGTAAAAAGACGTAAAAAAATGCTCGGATTGACGTGACATTTCTTAGGGACGTTCCTGTAAACAAGTTAAATTCATGTATTTCAAACGAAAATATGGTACATTTTGGTCTGGGTGGGTATCGAACCCGTCCCCCCCACCGGGGGGGGCACGACAGCTCCACGGTTCTGGCTGACTAAAGGTGTGGCCTAGAGCTTGCGTCACTGGGCGCGTGACGGCGCAGCCAATGGGTCGCAACCTCATAAGTGTATAAAATGAACGCGTTCATGACGTTCCGAAGTCTACAAACGGTATAATGATTTTGCATTCCACCACACAAGTAGTCTTAAGTGTCTCCGACTAATTTTTTTTTCCTCACCCATAGTCTCTCGAACAAGCGACTGGTCCTCATTTCAAGCTTTTATGGACGCCGAATGCAATGGTGGTCTTGCACGTAGCATACGGCTTGTGATTGCGTACGCAACGCATACTGCCACGCGCTGCTTCTCATGGTCAATTACTCGCACAGACTTTGACATTGAATTAGAAAGGCTCCATGCAGTACATCGGCGCACCGAGTAGAGATATGCAGGTGTAGACGCACAAAGTCGTTTCTCGGCATTAAGGAGGCTGCAGGCGCACGCAGAGGAAGAATACGTCGTCGCATGGACAAATTATACAACGATCAATGTAGATCATTCTGTATCTGGTTGGATCCCGGCAAACCACTGTGTCGCGTATGGCGAACTTTCCAGCGCCTTCACTCTTCTCCTCGGCAACACCACTCATTTAATGCACTAGCTGTCCCCCAAGGCCTTCGAGAAGTGGATGTCTGAGAAGACATGTGTGAGACAATCTCAGGTGAGGAATAAAATGACAGAGAGGACAGAGTAAGGAAAGGAAATATTTACAAAAATAATAATAATAATAATAATAATAATAATAATAATAATAATAATAATAATAATAATAATAATAATAATAATAATAATAATAATAATAATAATAATAATAATAATGCAACACAGCGACTAGGTAAAATTTACCCGTAGTTTGCTTTTGGAGTGATCTAACTCTTGATTACGTCAGAAAAGGAAGTTTATGCAACTTTAATTAAAGCCGTAAGAGGTATTCATTATCACCCTTTTCCCCCATTCTGCAGTCTCCTATCGCCTATATTTACCTTTCCATCTTCTCGTAACCTATTTGAATCCCAATGCTTCAAGGATCCCTATGCACTATCGACCCGAACGACACCCGAAACGCTACTGCAACGATCACTGCCTGCGATACCCGGATCAAAAGTTCCCGCAGAGCTTTTAAACTTATCGTACAGGAAAATGTATGCGGGTTTCTTCAGCGGGCACTTTAACCAGTGCGCCAACGATAAGTATCAGTTCTTTACGGTTACTAACACCTAAAACACTCCATATCAAACAGTTGGTTAAGAGGCAATTATCACTCAAAATATCACATACTCAGCAAATCGCCGCGTTGATGAGCGCTGCAGCCGTTTCCTCATTCACTCTGATCATGCAAGCACTTATTAACGCGGCCCACCAATATCAGTGCCGGCCGACCTGTACGTCATTCTAGATTGTCACGTGAAAGAATGTATATAGAATCGAAAATGTCCAAAATAATATGCGCAGCTATGTGGCAGCTAGTTGCGCCGTTACAAGAATTTCCTTGTAGAAAAAAACCTAAGTCAGCGAAAGAAAATAAAATTATGAGAGCCCGCTAAGCGCTAAGCGCGTCCTGCAGGACCTAAATAAAGTTTTTCCGAGTCCAGTCCAACCAGGGGTACTGAATCCGTACCACCGTACTGGAGCACGTATAAATAAACAAATGCCAATCCGAAGGTTGCAGTTTTCGTCATCCTTACATTATCATGGCGTCTCATCAGGTATAAATATACAGCGTTGAATTTCACTCCACTTCGTACGAAACTCTAGGTAATGAGCGGTATACTTCGCGTTGCTATACTCCAACTCGTGCTCCAATCACGCCTGTCCACTGCGACTTGAGCCGCCGGCGATTTTAGGCAGAGAAAGCAAGAGAGCTAGTCCCCTCCGGTGTTTGGCTGTTCGTGCACAGCCGTTGGCGCGACGATGTCGTAAGCCTATCCGACGCGACCCGAACCCAGCAGATCCTGCGCTCGTGACACGGGTGTTCGTGCTGCAGCGACCCCAAATGTGTGTGGGCGGCTCGAATAAGCCGGTCGTGAGCGCGCTAGGATTCTCCCTCAGGGTTAGATCCTCACCTAGATCAATGCTGTCGACGACGCGGTCGATTATTATCTACGCCTGCAGGCGGCATGTGGCTCTGCGCCTACACCACAGAACTATCGCGAGCCCACGCACAAAACAAGCGACGCTGCACGCCTGAAACTCCTCCTTTTATTTGTACTTGTTGTGTGCAGTGACCCGAATGGGCGCAGAAGCAGCGAAAAACATCGACCGACGCATCCAAGCTTTCGGTAGCAGGTAAACCGCCGCAGCGCGTTGCTGCAGTGAGGAACGTTAGCTTCGCGCATTGTTCGAAGCACATTTTTCGAGGCTTCTTCTCCAACCAATATATTCATTTTTATAAGGGTACGAATGCGAGCGAGTTGGTACGAATCCATCGGTGAAAAAACAGTGCGAAATAAACACGGACAAGGGAGGAACACCGAACAAGCGCTGACAGTCAACTACTTGAGTTTTCTGTGCTTATATACGCAAATATACTATTGAAAATGGGGTTTGTGGGGAAAGGGAATTATCATGCTCTTCCAAACGCGCATGCGTCAAGTGATAAAAAAAAGTGAACTGGTAAGAATGAATCTAAAATGCACTATCAGATTAGTTGCGGAGAAACCTAAACTCTTTGTCAGTATAAGAGCGATCGAAGGAGCGCTGACGCAAGCGTGACCTTTACACATCATGGCAAAACTTTCAAAAATTCCCCCTCCCCACAAAACTCCTTTTTCAAGGTATATTTGTTTATGAGCACAATAAACCCAAGTAATTGGCAGTCAGCGCTTGTCCTGTGTCCTTCCCTTAATGTCAGTGTTTATTTCGCGCTGTTTTTTCCCCCATGGGTCATTTCTTTTCAATCGTTCCATATTGCTGTCAATCGCGGCAACAGTATATAGGGGCGCGGCTTCGAGCGAGTCGGTTGTGAACGATAAAACGGATGGAATAGTACGGCCATGATGTAATTTTACACCGCAGCGGCACAGCTGACGCAACGATAGAAGAGGTAGCTGGAGGCCCCTATTTTATTCTGACCACCGCCTTACCACGCAACTATATTTCGGAGCGCCCCATTTTTTTTTTTTTTTTCTACATACCGCCGGCGCCTCTTAATACACCATACTTTGACGCCTGACTCTTTGCTAACCAGAAGAATGTCACAGCCGCTCAGCCCTAGCGAAAAGGGTTATTTATTTATTTATTTATTTATTTATTTATTTATTTATTTATTTATTTATTTATTTATTTATTTATTTATTTATTTATTTATTTATTTATTTATTTATTTATTTATTTATTTATTTATTTATTGTGGCAATAGCTATCACAGACACCGTAGCGGGCGGCTTCCGATTCATATAGCGTTATTTATCATGCAGTTTAATGCAAGTACAGAAGAGAACTTCTGCATTTCTCCGTCATCACCAGGAATCAAGATTATTTTCTGTGAAAATGGTCCTTGGACCGTGCGCACATGTGTCGCAAGCTAAGAAACCGACATGTTTATTGCTACAATTCCTGAAGTCTACAGACCTCAGTGACAGGCAGTCTCTATGTGCCCCTGCGGACAAACCGACACCCCCAGTGCTTTCTCTCCCTTCTTTCTTTTTATGCCTTCACATCTTTCCTTCTGTGTAGAACAGCAAAGAGAGGGCGCAAGTGTCCATCTAGTGGACTCTCCATTTCGGCCGCCGCTCCTCGCTCGCACACCGGCCAGCCAATTAGCCCTTCAACAGCAGCCGAAATCGACAGCCTACTAGGTGAATGCTTAAACAATAACCACTCTACTCACCAGAGCGCGAACGTATGTATGTACCTGGTTTGTTAAGTCGATTGTCTGAAGCCTTTTGCGCGTCATGTATGCCTCCGAGATGGATAACCACGTGAAATGCTACTCGCAATAACAAATTTGAATCTTTGCAGGGGTTCTTGTTATCCGAAATATATTGTGTGTCATGTCTAATCACGCTAAAAAATAAACAGTGGCAGAAAAACACAAAATTGTGCTTGAAGAGCTCTCGGAGGTCACAACTGTCATTCGCCAAATGTGTGCTAGATGGCGCCCCAATAATGTACCGCAGCAGTCACAGAGGCTTCATCAAGGCGCGTTGTGTCCGCGGCTTCCTAGCATAAGTTCGTCAATATGAACCATAAGGGACGATTGTTGAGCCGACGCACGTATATATATATATATATATATATATATATATATATATATATATAGTCATTGTCGAATTCCGCCATATTGTCGAATTTGAGCTCTGGTAAGCTCTTAAGCTCTGAGTAAAAGTTCAGGACGGCACAAAGAGCGATGGAATGGAAGATGTTAGGCTTAGCGTTAAGAGACAGGAAGAGAGCGGTGTAGACCAGAGAGCAAACAGGGATAGCCGATATTCTAACTGACATTAAGAGGAAAAAGTGGAGCTGGGCAGGCCATGTAATGCGTAGAATAGATAAATGGTGAACCGTTAGAGTTACAGAATGGATACCAAGAGAAGGGAAGCGCAGTCGAGGACAGCAGTAAACTAGGTGGGGTGATGAAGTTAGGAAATCTGCAGGCGCAAGTTGGAATCAGCTAGCGCAAGACAGGGGTACTTGAAGATCGCAGGGAGAGGCCTTCGTCCTGCAGTGGACATAAATACAGGCTGATGATGGTGATGAAGCTCTGATTGGCCCGGCGTTCTGCTACGCCCTCTCTGATTGGCTTAAAATGCCACCACTACCAAATTAGACAACACTGCGGAATTTGATGTCCAGAATAGCCCCTCAGAACTTGTTATATCGCGAGTGCTCCAATCGCACGTTTATGCGAAGAAATTTCAGTCGTTCTTTTTTTTTTTTTTCTGCGTCAGCCGACACGAAAGAGCCCTACGCTACGGTTGCCATGGTAATTTGAGCAAGTCCTTCTTTATTCGCGTGTTGTCTGGAAACAGAAGTAGGTCGCCGCGGCACGTTTCAGACGGATGGCGCTGTGGCTCTACGTGCTCGCCAGAGCGCGGGAAGGGAAATAATCACCCGTGCGAGCGACCACGCCTCGCCGAATGTGTGCTTCTAGACAAGGGGCCCGGCCATAATTGGCATGGTTTAAGTGTGTTTTCGTTAGTTCGAATCTATCAGTATGCATGTCACTATGTTCTTTGAACATTGCGTTACGACTGCGTAACTATATTGCGCCGATACTTGTGAGACATGGCCACCGAAAAGTACCTCGATTCCCGACATACTGTTAGTAAAGGAATAACAAATAAACTGGAGACTCGTAAGCAAAGCAATGAAAGCAAAGCTATGCGTGCGCGCGTGCGTGTGTGTGTGTGTGCGTGTTTGTGTGCGTGTGTGTGTGCGTGTGTGCGTGTGCGCGTGTGTGCGTGTGCGCGTGTGTGCGTGTGTGTGTGTGCGTGTGTGTGTTGGCTACGTAAACCTACATTCCACAGTGCCTACGTATTGTTCCAGATGCTATCAGTCAGAAGTGGCTTTGTGTTCAGTCATCTCACGTCTTAAAGCATTTGTTTTTCAACATAACCAGTCATTTTTGAAGGTTTCTTTTTTAATGGCGTAAACACGCTCACAATTAACTTTCTTTTAACGAACCTCAGACAAAAAAAAACGGCCACGTCTGTATTAGAATTTCCAAAAAATATTTCATTATTTCCTATCTCTATAAATAAATGCAGAAATACTAAGTAAACGAAATAATATACAATAACGCTTTTTTTTTGTACTGCACACAAGAGGATAAAGTATCTTTGAAATATTTTTATAGAGGAGCAGCTCAATCAATTTTATTAAAAATTGTTTTATGAGGTCCAGTTTTGAACTTGCATTTCACTAATTTGAGTTGCAAGTTGTTTTTCCTCGTTCAATTTCTTTCCTGCTTTTCGACTGCGCTTTGAGAAAAAGATCGGATGCATGTTATCCTAATGCAGTATTTTATTTAAATGACATGGGAAATGTTAAAGGCACACAGGGTGTTTTAACATTGTTTCAATGTTGGCCGTTAATGGAACCGTATAGATCACATTTTCGACCTAGTTGCCTTAAGACTTATTCATTAGGAATGAACAATCGCCTAACAGCATCAGTGCCTTCTGCAGTGTGTGAATTAATGCCACTACGTCTTGATAAAAATTCGCAAAAACCGCAAACAAAAATAATCGTTGAACCTCATTATCGGAGAAGAACCTAAAGAAAAAAAAAACATAGGCACAGGTAATTTCTGCTTTCCTAAGCTCCAACGAATGTGCATGCACGCACATTCTGCAGTTACTTCACTTAACGATAACCTCTTCGCTTAACGAGCTTACCGAAGGCATCCCCGAGTAGCTAAGACCTCCTCCTCCTCTGTTCTCATCATTATCATAATCATCATCATAACCCCGTAAATAAACACAGTAAGTCTTCTTACTGCAAACTCAGGCTCTCCCGCTTGAGCACAAACTCACATGTAGAGTCTTTCTCACTGCGTAAGCAAGAGGTTGTACGTACGAGTCCAAGTTATACGCTGCGCAAATATGGCCGTTTGGTTGGGGAAGCGTAAGCAGGAAGGACCAAATTGAACAACAGAAACTAACTAGCAAGTCTACCCACTTCGGGAACTCGGCGGTTTTTTTTTTTTCCGTGTTTTTTTTTTTTCTACTCCATGTTGCTAACGCTAACGGATCCGCATATTTCTATTCCTCGCTTCTACGGTCCGCTGAGAGCGTTCACTATTAGATTAGTAGACGCTGGTTCTCTCGACGCGAAGAAACCCCTCGCAAGAAAAAGAGATTGCGCCGCAAAAGAAATTATTTCTTACCGGAGCCTGGGTATTCTTTTCCTTCGCCTTGTACAAGCCCTAATATGCGCAGTTCGCGTCTCGCATGCTACATTATACCGAGGGCTCCCTAGCTCGAAATTAAAGTAAAAGTGTGTACGCGTGGTAACCGCGGAGGAAAAAAATTCTGCAGTGAGTGCAGTGGGCGCGCCAGCAAGAGGTGAGCCCTTGGGGATATGAAGCGCGGGAGCAACAGAATCTGGTGGCCCTCAAAGCGTTTGTGTACGCGTGTTTTCCCTGCCCGTTCCAGCTATTTCTTGTGTTTGCGCTATATTGTGTGCAATGCATACCAAACAGAACCAACTAGAACAACTCTTACTGCAAGGGATGAATCCTTCGGACAATGTCGCGAGCCGAATTACGTGCCTGGTCGTAATGTGCCATTCGCACACTGTACTTTATTATTCGTTAATATTTCCTTATTTATACTCACACAATTACGACACCTGTTTGTACAATTTGCCCCCCCACCCCCTTTTGGTTCTTTTGTTACGTCTCAATAATTTTCTTTACAATTCTCACGACAACTTCATGACGGTGTTTATTTTCATTGTTTAGATGGCATTTTTACTGGCACATTTTTTTTTCATCTAGGATTATCCTGTGCTAGCATGTGCTAGTACTCGTAATTCCGCATAGTTGTGTTATGTTTGCAGGCGTGTTACTTATTGTAAGCTATTTTGTCTTCTGCACCATCCTCGCTCCCTTGTACAATGCTGTGGCGATTGAAGGTATGTGAAATGAATGACCTAATAAATTAGTCAAGGAACAAAATATGTATCCGTTAGCTAGAACGACATTCTTGGTCTTTGCGGCGAACAAAACAGCAAACATTTTGCATTTGTTCTATAGATTTTCAAGGGCCCCCAAGTAGGGCGGTTCTCATTAACTTGAGTGCCCAATTAGTGAAGGTTAAAGAACGAATCTTGACATTGTTTTCTTTTTTTTTCAGATAACCTTCGTGTTAAAGTCTGAAAGCGCATGCGGTTGAAAAGAGAACACGGGAGATTTTCTGCAGGTTCAAATTCATGCTGATTGCAGCGTTAATGATTGCCATCCGGATGTGAGATTTAAGGAAACTCTCTGTCGTATAGTGCGCATATACACATTTCTCCATTAGCCCTGCCAAGACGGTTTCATTGCACTCAGTAAGCGCGGCAAGTCTAGATTGAGACTCTCGAAGCAAGAACTTTTTCCGAGAATAGCAGACTAACACTATCAATAGCGCTTTGTGATGAAAGGAATTAACATCTCCTCAGGCCGTGTTTTCGTATGGCTGGATGGAACCGTGTAGTCTTCAAGTTATATATGGAATACAATTCTCCGCAAATAACTTGTTTCGAATGCCGAATCGCACATCAAACAGAAGTATAGACTTTAGTGATTCTTCCGGCTTCGAGCTCATTTACTGCGACAGCTCAAGGTTCTCAAAGAGGACACCACCGCATTTTTAGGAACGCCTTCTGAGAGGTTCCTTTGGTCCACTTGGGCTGGGCCGTGTGCTTTCTGCTCCCTATTTAATTCTATAGGTGGTACAATTAGGTTGCCATGGCATTATTATTAGAAATGTTTCTCGTCATTAATAAGTAACAGCATTATCGGCATCTCTTGTTTAACATTTATTTCTCAAAATGTATAACAACATATTTCAGAGAATCAGGCTCATTTGTCGTGATTATTTATTTATGTACTATATTAACATCACTGTAATATGTTCTCTTAAGTTTAACAAAACAACGTTTTCGTTTTGTTTTACTACCACCCGATTCATGGCTCTATCCCATGAAATGGGTACTGTTAATTCGCGTAATATTAACCAAGCAACCCACCAACCAACCAAACAATTTGGGAACTCGCAAACAAATTAAATCAGGTTAATGCGCCTGTTTTCCATCGGTCCTATAGGCTTTGGGAGCTTCCCTGTTGCTCTCTCACATTGTTTTTGCGCACAAAGGCTAGCACTGCAAAGTTTCCAAATAAAAGTAAACTCCGCAAGGCAAAGCCTCAGTGCGTCATATATCATGGTCGAAACGCAATAACTTGGGGCCAAGGTGTTCACGTGGGTGTTACTATACGCTCGCACTCCTGATACAGCGTGCATTCCCCATACACTGCGACATCAATCGGCGCAGGTCCTTCGGTCTCTCGGAAACCGGTGAGCGGGACATTGAGCGAGAATGTGCTTCCGACAAGCATCACGCGCCTTTATGAGTGGTATAACCGAGAGCGTTTGCCAACAGCACGTGCCAGCGTTCAACCGCCGACGCCACATGTCTGACCCAGCTTTCTGTACTAGTTCTCTTGGCTAAGAGCCGCGTTGATAAACCAAGGATATACGGCAGGTCATCCAGCCGTACAAGTGAGACCGGCATCTGACCTGCTGCGTCGCAATTGCGCAGCACAGATGGCGCCTGGCGGTCGCCCCCAACACGTCAACGCGTACTATAGAGGGCACGCGCGCGATAGAGAAGTTAACCGTCGTGTAGGTTTGTGGAGCGTTAAAGGTTAGTCTTCCCTCTGTTTCAAAATACTAGAGCATTCTTCTTTCTGGGGTTTTACGTGCCAAAACCAGTTCTGATTATGAAGGACGCCGTAGTGGAGGGCTCCGGAATAATTTTGACCACCTGGGGCTTTTTACGTGCACTACAACGCCAGCACACGGTCGTTTTTGCATTTCGCCCCCATCGAAATGCGGCCGCACGGCCGGGATTCGATCCCGTGACCTCGTGCTCTACTAGAGCATTGAAGGGAGAGTTAAAGCTGGAACTTTAGCCAATCAGGAGTGTCATCGTGCAAAATGCACGTGTCCTTTTTTTCTTATTATTAACTGTATTCGAGGAGATGTTGATGCATGTAGGTGTTGCGGCTACTACTACATCACGTGTTCCTCCGCGTCATCTGTTCGCTTTCGCGCGCCATAAACACATTCAGACCTTGCACCCCAGCGCCACATCGCTCGCGGAACAGTGCATAGCTGCGCTCTGATTGATTGATTGATTGATTGATTGATTGATTGATTGATTGATTGATTGATTGATTGATTGATTGATTGATTGATTGATTGATTGATTGATTGATTGATATAAAGAAAGCACATGAGGTTAACCAGACGATATCATAGGTTGGCCACACTGCACTGAGCGAAAAAAAGGTGTAGAAAAAATTTGTGAAAAGAAAAAAAAAGAGCAAGCTGAAGGGGCAGTTTCAGGGTCATAGTTTCAGACGAGTTAAAGCGCGGTCACACACACTCCGTCAAAATGTCACACAGCAATGTGATAGCGTCGCCGGCCGTTGCACAATGTAGCCTCTCATATGTGTCACACAGGAGAACCTTTCAAGCCGCTCTTCATCAAATGAGTCTAACGATCAAAGCTAACACCAGGCTTCGAGAGACGCCGCAGCGGAGAGTTTCCGACTATTTTGACAAATTTTTGGGCTTCATTAGCGTGCACTCAAACACGGGCGCAGGAGCCTTCTTACATTCCACCTCAGCCACGCAGCTAGGAATCGAACGGGCGACCTCGCGTTTAACAACATAAATAGATGACTTAACCATTCTAATCACTCTCTCTCTCTCTCTCGCTCCTCTTTACTTCGACGAAGAGGGCATTTTCTTCGCGCACAGGCAAGCGTGCGCAGGCACGATAGCAATCAAAACGCGCTTGCTGAATTACGCCGCGGGGTATCGCTTTTATGGCCATCAAGAAAGTGGCGCGAAGACCACAGGAGGAGGGGAGAGGACCGGGTGTAAGAGCCAGCAGGCTACAAAACAGCGGAACAGTAATAACGGTCTACGACCCGAGGCATTGCAGCTATGAATACGAGGTCTCCGTTTGGCGGTACGCGCGAGTATAGGCGCGCTATAGCTTTTCGGGCCGTCGGGTGCATCGTACGCTGCAGATATGCAAATACGACTCGTGAGGCTGCGCATAACCAGGATGTGGCAGTCATCCAGCGCGATTGGCATCAGCGGCGAACTTGCGAGCGTGTTCCGGGTGATAATGGGGCCAGAAAATAGGCGCCTGCTTCTCGATTTCCGCTGCGGCCTACAGCAAACGAGTGCCGACGTTATGTAGACTAAAGCAAAGGCATGGGGTTTAGCCAAACGTGACAAACTGGCGTTGTACCGGTTGTACTACGAAGCGCGAGTAGAGAGTGAGAAGGGTTCAGGAAACTACAAGCTAACAGAAAGGAGAGAGAGAGAGAGAAAATGATTTAATGAAAGGCAGGGAGGTTAACCAGGACTGAGCCCGGTTGGCTACCCTACCCTAGGGGAAGGGAAAAAGGGGGAGAGAGAGATTAAGAGACGAATAGAAAGTCCGCTGTGGATATCGCCGACGTAGCAATGGATCTCTGCTCTATCACTGACGATCAATGAGTCCGTATCATAGGCGGTCACTCAGTCCTGTAGTTTTCAAAAATCGCAGCATCGCTTGAACTTGTGACCTCACTGTCCATGCAGAGAGCGGGGGGAAAATGGGCTGAGAGATTTCCCCACGCGAGTGGGTAAAGCTTATTGATATCCCTCCGGTACAGTGCACCCTCGAGATGAAACGTGTCAACACAGAGGCACGACATTTACATCTTTAATCGGAGGTTGGTAAAACTAAAGAAGCAGTCATACTTGCATGGCGTTATCAGGCGATTATTGGTGACGTTGGTGGGGTAGAATCTTATGTACCGACATAGGCTGGTCGGTGAACCGGTTGAGCAGAGATGACTACTTTTTCTTCCCACAACACTGTAAGCAATGGCACGGAATATGGTCGACGGCTTCCTTGTGACCTAAGTGGTCGTAAGCAGCGCTGTCGACAATCCGTATGGGAGAAGCGTAGGCACTCGTAGACGTATCCCCCAACCATTAGTCGGCAGAGAAGGATCCTGTCCTTTTCGTAATGCATCTGACGAGATGCGAAGGGTCAGAACGTCCAAAGAACGCCTGAATTGAGATCCGTTTGATCCATATAATTGTGCACGGGGTGCAAGAACTGGAAGTTTCCTGAGCAGTGCCCGTCCTTAAAAAGGGATTTACAGAAATTGACCTTCAAAGGCGGATCGCGTTTTATCATCGGCACGTGCATTGCCTATGATCATCTCTCCGAGAAGCGAAACATTTCAGTAGGTTCAACTACGCTTGTATTGCACAAAAAGAGGTAATTCTTATACGTTTAAAAATTTGACGCAGAAACTCGGATACACCACAAATCTATTTGTCCTTGCTAGAACAGAAAGGGAAAATAAAAAAGGGAAACGGGAAGGTACAGAAAGCCGAAAACAAAGAATCTTAGAAAAACCAGACACCACAATACAAAAGAACCGTTCGCTGCGCTCAGAAATCGTTTTGGTTGTTATGTCCTTATACATAAGGCCGGGCGACGCTGCAGCAAAGTAAAAGTAAAGCTCTGTTACGTTGCGCCAAGTAGTGCAACAGTGTGTGCCCACGGAATCAATCTCTCTTAGGGCGTGTACGCCTGGAAAGGCAATGCAACGGACGAAACCGTCTCGTAGTCGTGACGCAAGGAGGACAATACCACGGGAATGCCAGGTCTAAGCCTTTTTAATGGTGCCGTAAATCTTTCCTATATACGAAGCTGCATCCAACCGTGACGGAGGGATATCAATAAGCTTCACCCACTCGCGTGGGGAAATCTCTCAGCTCGTTTTTTTCCACGCTCTCTGCACGGACAGTGGGGTCACAAGTTCAATCGATCACCACAGCGGCTGCATTTGTACAAAATTGGCAGACCGTGAGGCAAAACGGACATAAGAGCGCCGTTGGACTTGTTGATAGTATACTTTTTTTAATGCTAAATTCTTTCTTTATTTTGAAATACCACAACGTATTGAGCCTAATTTATCTCCCGTGCAGGACGAAGACCTCTCCCAGCAATCTCAGTTACCCCTGTCTTGCGTCAACTGACCCCATCTTATGCCGCCAAATTTCCTAATCTCATCAGAGCACCTAATTATCTGCCGCCCTCGGCTGCGCTTCCGTTGCCTAATTGGCACTCATTCTGTAACTCTAATATCCTATGATGTAACTCTATAGTTATCTATCCTACGCGTTACATGGCGTTCTCAACTCCATTTCTTCCTCTTCACCTCAACTAAAATATTGGCTATAAACCCGTTTGATCCCTAATCCACACCGCTTCCTGTCTCTTAACATTACGCCTACCACTTCCATTTCATTACGTAGGCCTGCCAGGTCGTGCTGTACAAAGAAAATGCTTGCCACCGCGTCGTGCGAACGATTCGTGTGAAGCAAATTATTCTTCCGATAAAGCCATTACGAGAATTATCGAATCCAAGAAGAGGCAAAAGCGACGATGGAAAGGTAACGAGATTAACGGGGCTGAGCCCATTTTCATTCAACTGCACTCTGGAAGGGTTATTTTAGGATAGCCGGCCCTTACTTGGCCAGACCTCCCATATTTCACATTTAATAAAGATAAAAGGTTAAAGAGGACGAAAAGTATGAGCAGAAAGAAATTTAAAATATGCACGCACTCAAGGGCTCGAGGGTTCGTCATTCAGTCACAAGCAGTTACTTGGAGTGGTGGAGTTCAAAAAGAGAGGGGAAAAAATTGGTCGGTCCTTGCACTCCGTGAAGGTGGTTAACCGGCTTGAGAAGTACTTTATTGCAACCTCGGTTAATCCCGATGGTGCAATAAAGTACTTCTCAATTATTAGGTTACACACACGTTCGGCTGCGATGGACAGAACCACGTCACTGACGGTATGCCCGCAGTCCGCCGTGGTCGCTTGCGTTCGATGTCTCGAGTTTGCCCGGCGGCGTGGTTAGCAGCATTCGCCCGCTGATTGCCGCTTGCGATTTTTCGAAATGAAGTTGCTTCAAAATTAAATCTGTCCGTCCCGTAAGACAATGAATGGTTCATACCCTCTTCAGCAATGGCTCATACCCTCGTAAAAGCGGGCTACCCATTACGACGACAGAAGACAAGTGAAATTCTACGCTGGAATGATGAACGGAAACGGAGCCGGCTGTGGAAGAAGAAAACAACGACGAACGCAGGGAGCAGTGGCATGAGCGCGTGCCGAGCACAAGCACGAGTCAACTAGCCAGCTGCGGAAGAAGACGACGACGCTCGAGCCAATGCTGATGATGATAAATTTTCTGTACACAAGCGATTTCACCAAGCTATATACGATTTCGCCAAGACATATAAAGCGTCATTTCAAAAAAAGAAAAGAAAGAAAACGCGGCAGTGCAATTTCAGCTTCCTGCGCCGCATGCGCAGGATGCCACATTTTCGAGATAATTTGCTCAATAAAGTTCCTGTCGTCCAACGGACTCAGGTCTGGTCTGGTGGTTGAAAGAAGGACAGCACCATAACGGACGCTTCAAGATACTCGGACCCTGGTCACATACGTCGCACCACGGCACAAAATCGATTCGTGCACTATAGTACAGCACTTGAAAGTGCACCGGTTTGAAAGACCGCTTATATATAGTGTTACGACGGAGCCATTTATTCTTCGCCGGAGTCGTCGCCTCGCCGGACTACCACCTTCGCCTGTTAACATGGCCAACGAAGGAGACGCTCGGGGACCGATGCCTGCCGCTCCGGGATCAATGCCTGCTGGTACGTGGCGCTACTACCGAGAACCTCGTGCTTTCGCCGGGAAAGCAGGCGAAGATGTAGAAGAGTGGCTCAGGCATTACCAACGGGTAAGCAAGTCCAACGACTGGGACACTACCGACCAACGAAACAACGTTGTCTTCTCTCTCACTGACACTGCCCTGATGTGGTTTGAGAATCACGAAAAATTATTAACAACGTGGGAACGTTTCGTTCATGACCTAAATTAATGATTTAGGAATGCGACTTGGACGGGCAAAAACGTTCTCCTTCTCGCCTTCTCCGCTCAAACTCCTTCCTTTTCTACTCATGCGGCTACATTGACTGTAATAATAGTGCTGATGTTCATCCTCCCAGGTGCACTCTCACTCTCCTCTTTCTATTCCCCCTTTTCCTTACTCCTAGTGTAGGGTACCAAACCGGATGCTTGTCTGGTTGAACTCCCTACCTATCTTCCTTTCTCTCTCTCTCTCTCTCTGTCTCTCTCTCTCTCAAGATGCCTTCACAATCAAGAATTGCAGAGAGCGTAATGCCCGCTAGTCATATTAGGAACGAATCAGCTTTGCTGAAACTGAAACTTGACTGAAACCTAAGTTTTCGCTTCATGCGATAGGTTCCCTAGAGTACGCGCAGTGCTATCTGGGATCCGGACCAGTCTAACCACTTTAACTTGTTCTAAACCGCTTAGAGTTGTGTAGTTATATTTGTTTACTTGGACTCTTCTGATCTCACCAGCGCCTCTCAAATGCAGGGCTAATCAAAAACCATTGGCATTACGGCGTAAGGTTCCCAACCCCTGTCTACGCCAAAAGTTTTATCACGCGTCTCTCGCCATTTCAAGCATCACTATACCACCAATCCACCTTTCTGAACTGGTCAGCCACCACAAGGCTGTTTATCCCCCGCCAGCTCACACGTCGGCCAATTTTGTCCAAGCGCCGAGAGACTCGAACATTCTGCCTACCAACGCTTTGCGTACTACTGACCCCAGCAAATTCGTGGAAACTGTCAACTATCTCATCCAGTAATTTTCTTCGCCCACCCATGTAACACCTCTCATCGAATCTCTTAAGGTAAAAATAAATAACCTAATAAAATAAACAAGGGTGATGCAGATCGAACGCACATGGGAAGTGCAACGTGCAATGTGCAGTGAACATATATCGTGAAGCAGTTAATTAAAGATCGTATACAACTAGTTTCATCTTACGCAACGCGTAATTTTATGCGATGTTTATCCACCGAACAGGATACAACTTTATTGTCTTGGAATATTTGTGTTTATGCACTACACTGTACGCAAGCTATGCCGAAATGCAGCCAACAGTTCAGCTGGATGCACAGTGTGAGACGTTGGCCATGTTTTATCCTTTTCGCAAGAAGAATGGTGTGGAAAGGTGTGTGCAGAGAGACGAACGACACTTACGTAATAGATCCCTTATGCCACAATCCATATATGCAAGTACATTTAAGGCATCTATACACCCTGCGTCGTAGTCGCACACGCCCATTCTGGGGGATTAGCCGGGAACGGACAAATACGCAGTGGCACATACGCAATGGCCCGACAACAGGGATAGGCAGATATAAGAAATTAAAAAAAAAAGAGCATCATGGTGCCGGTGTTGGGGCACTCCGCAATGGGACGCCACGGGCTCCCGAGTGTTCCCGCCAGTGGCCGCGCCTGTACATGTTTTATGTCGCTACTTATTTGATTACGTCCAACAGAGGCGCTCGCACTGGCATTACTTTGGAAGTCAACATGCAATGGTTATATAGGCGGGTGCGCATATAACCTTTGAGCGTGCGTGCGCGCGTGGGCTCGTATGGTTGTGTCCGGCGAGATACGGACTGACGTTGAAAGTGTGGTGGGCTATAGACGGAAAAAAAATAAGCTTTGAATTAAACGCTATTATTCTGTCCATGCCATATCTCAACATGAAATTGCATCGAAGATATTGCTACACACTCCCGAGAGGAAATGTTTTGAGGCCGTGCCTATCCTCGCAATCATGAACATGACACTCTGGCATCAGCAAAATGTTCGGAACTGGCGGCCAGCTGAGGCAAAAACAAATACCTCAGTGAACGTTTTCAGCCACTACTGCCGCTGTCACACTCATACGTTACACGAGACATAAACCAGGTACACGCTTATTTCGGTGAAATGAGACTTCACGGCACGATAAACGTACCATGACAGGTTTTAATGTAGCCGTGTTCGCAAAATATGTCTGCCGCGCAACTAAAGAACTGCTTTTACACACGCCGACAGAGGACCTGTCATCGGTATCGTCTGTTACGCAAGAATGATAACTTCGCTCGTCGCTTTCGCAAGCCGGCCGCGGGGGCTGCTTGCGAATCGACAAGTGCAACAACAGCCTGCCAGAAACGTTAGAACGAGTCTTTCGCCAAGCTCTTCAAAAGCGTTCCTGCCCTCGACTGCCCGCAGTTTCGATTTCACATAGAGCAGTGGTAGACCACTCCGCGCAAGAATCTCAACCCGGGAGCGCAGTTGCGTCATGTATTTCAACTAGCGTGTCTGTTTTGGGAGTAGCCATAACCCTTCAGGCCACAATGATTCCCAAACGCGGTGCGGTAGATTACAAAAATCTGTGTATCGATATCGGCCATGCTACGCACTCTTACACAGGGTTGACGAAACCATGGCGTGACAAGATGGACCTCGTGGAAACGCTAACTATACTGAGCAACTCGGTAACCCAGTGTGTTTGATAAGCTGTACCTTAATATGTATTTATCGACTATCAAAGCGTGAAAGAGAATAATTTAACTCGCTCGACTATAAAATCAAATATATGCTCTGAAAGTAGGTAGAAGTACGATAAACTGTACTTACTTCTCTGGCAGGTGCCATAAAACACCGCTTCGCTCAATTCCGCCATTCTGGAACTGTTTTGGCGGGAATTTGAACAATGTATTTTCATCAATGCGGTATAGATGGCGCCAGCAGCTGTCCAATTCGTTGGACAGCGGGGTTTTATGCGGATGGCAGTTCGGGCTGGTCGGTAATCCCTATTCAAATAAGTTTAAAAGCGCGAACGAAGACGGGACGACAAGAAACACAGACGAGCGCCTGTCTGTGCTCCTCTTCGTCCCGTCTTCGTTTGCGCTTTTAAACTTATTAGTTTATGAGGATGACTGCCTTGGCATAGGAGTACTGTCTCATTATACTTAGTGTCCAATATATTGGACAAATTCCCATAGAGGGGTCTCAGGAGGATAAAGGTAAGTCTTCAACGCATGTTTGCTAAATTGCAATAATAATCTTATTTTGCACTCCAATGTCTACCATTCGATGGCTCTTCTGAACACTGCAATGAACAATAATTGTTTTATTTATGACAAAAAAATGTCAGTTTCGCCCGAAGGGCAATGCTCTAACAGCGCTAGTAAGGTATCACGTCGCGCTTTAAACACGCCGTGTAGGGCCTGCAATGACACCGCACGGGCGCCACTGAGCTGCCCGTAAGAGCAGCGCTAGCGAAGTTGCATCACTTTCAGTTTGTGAGCACTAATATCGTTATGCACTTTTTTATAGGCTTAGAAAATTTAAGATAAAAAGCATACGCTTTGAATGAAATTCTAAAGTTTCGTTTGCGTGCTGAAATTCGAAAACATTTTGAGCAATATTTTCGTCTAGAAACTAAGACTCGGTTTGAGCAATTTTTGAGATTAACTATAGTATACTATCTACCTTGTGTATGCAGCATATAGGCAAACATATAGCATACATATACATAAAGTATACGGAACATCACAGCGATGGTGGACACTCCAGCGACCTGGAGTGTCCACGTAATTGCTATTGCGGTAAAACAAATTAGTGTTCATGGTAGGTGTTACTTACAAAATGTCATCCAATTAAGCGACAAGCTGCAACTTCTGCAATGAAATGAACTAATTGTAAATGTAAATGACTTAGACGCTCTAAAGAAACGTTCTGGGGCTAAGCGCGCTACATACTTGAACCACAAGGAACACTGAAAGAAGCTGAAACATGACATCTCAGCCAATTCACATGAATTCATGCCAAAATCATAGACAAATCCGCGCACTGCGAACATAATTACCGTGGCTACAAATAACAGCCGCGCGCCATTTCCCTCTAGTAGTCTAGTAGTCTTCACGTGGAGCTCTGACGTCACCACATACAGTTTAGCAGCATAACAGAGAGTGTTACGTGTTCTTCTAGACGTATGAATCATGAAGATTCCTCACCCCAATTTTAAAACGACAGCAGTATGCAGTAAAGCCACAAAACGGAGATAAGAGATAAGGAAGGGAAAAAAAGGATGGGGGGTTAAGCAGCTTTTAAATTAAGGTAAATAAATTCTGGCGTTTTACGTGTCAAAACCAGGATCTGATTAGGAGACACGCCGTAGTGGGGGAGTCGGGAATAATTTGACCACCTGTGGTTCGTTAACGTGCACGCAGTGCACGCTACACGAGTGCTTCTTGCATTCAGCCTCACTTATAATGCTACCGCCGCAGCGGGTATCGCTCCCGCGACCTCGTATTCAAGCAGTGTAAGCGTTGACGCCATAGTCATATACGCGGTCACGCGTTTCCATGCTCGCATAATTAAAGCGACTAGCATAGACAGGCCGCCCGGAAACAGTGCACGTGGCTGCTCTCGGAATAATTAAGCACAGCGCTCAACGCTGTGCTCGCTCTGAGCCGTCATGCAGTGTCAACACTCGAGTAAGATCTGCCCGCGGGATCATTCGGTCCAGCCTCGCGGAAGCGCCCGATCTTCGAGGTAGCGACGTCTGAGTGTTGCGCCAGCCAAAGGAGACACTCGAGATCCGAGCGCCACCGCCATAAATATCGCAGCGATTTACTTCCAGGAAGGAACCCGAGAAAGCAGGGCGTCGTGTTCCGCGCAAAGCACTGGGTCCGGGCGTCACCTTCAGCAGTAAAAAAAAAGACAGGGAAAAAAATAGAAAAACGAAAGAAGGAACCTCTATCGCTGAGATTTGCTAAGTCGAGAAAGGTTTTGGGGTGACGAGGTTCTTGCTGACTTTTTTTCTTTTCCTTCCCTTTCTCGCTCTTGGAAAAAGCTGCCAGCGGGCGAACGATAATTCAGCTGTTTGGAATTTGCGATGTATTTTCTTTCAAAGTGTTGCATAAAGTAACATTTCCCGCCCGAGTGTCTTTATACCTGTTCGCTTAAACTCGTCCATATTTGTTCTTCCTTATACTTTCAGTGCCTGGTTGCAAAGAAAAGTTGAGTTGCAGTGGCACTTTGGGGCAAGGTTATTCAATTTCCCGGTTTAATTGATGGTGTAAAAATAAAGATGGTGCAGCCGTTAAGTGTCCTGGTTATAAGTTAGCCAAGGCAAATACTAGTGCGTCCTTGTGAAATCTAAACTTCCAGGGGATGATCGCTGCAAGAAAGCGTGTTCGACACATGAATAGAGTTAATCCTTTAAGAATTGGGTTGGCCGAATAACTATGATAGAGTCAAATTCATCGATGACCTAAAAAGACTACGTCACATGTCTTCGGTCAGCTTTCCCCGTTTTCTTTATATATATATATATATATATATATATAAAACGTGCGATGCGACATCTGACGTCGAGAGAGCTCGAAGAAAGAACAAGCTCGCTTTAGAGACAACAAGGAGGGCTCGTTGACGAGCGTCATCTGCACTACCGTCCACATTATTGCACTGTTTCCTTTTATTGTTGAACAGCCCAAACTGCATATGGTAAAGGCCAACTGCACTAAAATATTGGACCACGTAAAAAAGAAAGAAAATATTTTTTTTTAAACTACTTTAAGAAAATGCAGATATAGAGAAGCCTCCGTGCGAAATTTGGCATTTGAAATACGAGTGGAAGCGTCACGAAAAGCTCGCAAAAATAGCAGTTTTTGATACCAAAACCGGAAAAAAAACGAAAAAAGCAACCGCCGTCATTACAGCTCGCCGGAAGTGATGCATGACCTAGAACTGGCGGCTCCTTGGAATGGCCTCTGAGATCAGGCGACGCCTGTGATTGGCCACGACGCCAAAGAGAAACATATAGGCATAGAGCGGACACTCCCGTGGGTTCCTGCGGCCAACCTGTGATGATGATGAAGATGATTTAATGGCATCCCCTTTGAAACGGGGGGGACAAATAGTCACCTAGCCTGCTTGATTTAATCAGGTATGCTCTACATGTTCTTTATCTAGCATTTTTGTATACATTTCATTATCTTTTTTTTTTTCAGTTTCTACAACGAGAGATCAGATCAGGTCGTATCAATCTCTTCCCTGCTTTTTTTTACCAATACTCTAAACGTCTCTTGCTTATCTCGACTGCTGACCGGTTGATGCTTCCGTCCACTTTAAACCCAAGCGCTTCTGAAAGGTGTGCGTTACCTACTGTTCTCACTAGCTACTACACTGCCGTAAGCGCCCCGAGCGGCTATTCAGACCGCTAATTTTGTCTTCCGAGATTTCAGACGTGTGGTGGTTTAGCTCTGTTTTGGTATCGGTTTCAATAGCAGTGCTCTCGATTCTGCTCTACCTTTGGCTGGGAAAATGCTCAGCTACGTCGTCTGTAGTGGAGCGCAAGAGTTTGGATATTTCATTTTTAAGCATGCCGTACGTACAAACGTAATAAACTCGCGGATCGCAACCCTTCTACTGGAAAAAAACGCCAAGCCTCTCGAAGAACCTATGCAAGGCTGAATTATCTCGTGCAGATTCGAAAAAAAAGTGCGATCGCAGCTGGTCATATTGCAATTTTTGCCGTTATTGAGCAACTTTTATCAGTGGCGCACATTAGGAAGCTGTGGTCCCATACAAAAACATTTATTTATTTTTTGTCTTGTTTACATTAGGAATTGCACAGAAAAAATACTGGATCACACACTTGATAAAGACATAGACACAGACCAACAACACAGGCCACAACCAGAATGCTTTAGCCGTGACAAGCATGCAACGCGTCAAGTATAACTGAAACTTGCGAACCGGGCCAGGCGCATGCAGCGTGCATATACACTGAGGTGAACATCCTTCACAAAACGATCCCAAATGCGCATTACACTGTTCGAGCCACACCAAATGAGACGTTTATGTGACGGTACGGGTGAGCCAGAGATAGCAAATTCTGTGCTTTAAACCGAAGGTCTTGCAAGTGATTTTTTGGAAAATTACTTATTGGAAGTGATGCACATGCTCTTCCGGAAAATGTGGGTGCAAGAACAAAGGGGTGGCTACACGGTTAATGGGCGCCAGCCACAGCTCATGTTCTATGCTGCACACGAAAATACGCTTACCCAGTGTAACAAACGTTTTGCTAACAATTAATGTTCTTAAAGCAAGAAACAGCAAAATTATTTCTGCAGACAAAAGGAAAGACCTTACCGCAAAAGTGAGACGACGCGTTCAAAAGTGTGGTGGGGTGGGCGTCACGAGCTGCACATGACCGGCGCAGCGTAAACGTCTCTCTGGAAACGGGACGCGTCGACGCAAGTCGGTGAATGTATAATAAGCTGTCTACCTTTGAGGTGAAGTGGAAGCGGACATCGCTACGCCGTCTGGTGGGTAATCAGACCCTTACTTGCTCGGCCGCGAAACGGCTCGAGTGTCCCCTCTTTATGTAGGTATGTTTCTCTATGGCGACGCGCTGAGAAAAATTCGTAAAGTGACGCGCTTCTGTTCCCATCATAGCCGCCAACCACCAGCTGCATGTGTCGTCTGCTTAGGTGCCGTTTCGCCGCTGCTAATACAAAAATTATACAATACCATTACCAGCCCGGCGGCATTCCAATGGTTGCTTCAGTGGTATGCAAGGTGTCCCAGGTATCACGCAGCACGATTTAAAAAATGAGTAATGGCGTTACGCGAAGCAAACCTAGTGCGTATTGTTTCCAGTACAGTGGAGTAGCCGCCAGTAATTTTTTGGTTACTGAGATTTAATTAGGCAATTGTAATCAATTATCCAACTCGAGAAGTACTGTCCTAATTATCAAAGTGTCAATGAGAGAATTTTAGAGCAACATGAAAAACTACCGATACAGCTTTCTGTTGCTCAATACGTGCTACATAAAAGTGTTTTTCCGAGCGTGAAAGAAGCCCGCGAATACACGCAAGGTGCCTCGAGCGGCCAGTCGCGCGGCAATTCTGCGTGTATTCGCGTGCTTCTTTCACGCTCGGAAAAACACTTTTATGTAGCACGTATTGAGCAACAGAAAGCTGTATCCGGAGTTTTTCGTGTTGCTCTAAAAGTTTCTCATTGACACTTTGATAATTAGGACCTTACTTCTCAAGTTAGATAATTAATTACAATTAATTAAATCTCAGTAACGAAAAAAATTACTGGCGGCTACTCCCCTGTACTGGAAACAATACGCACTAGTTTTGCTTCGCGTAATGCCGTTCCTCTTTTTTTAAATCGTTCTGCGTGATAGCTGGGACACCCTGTATATACTACACACTTATAACCGATTTAGCCAAAGTGAAAATTTGTTGCAGTTGGCCCTGAAGTATTCCGACAACAAAGAGCGATTCGACAGGTGCCTAACCATTTAGCAATAAGGCCAGCGGTAGAGAAAAGACCGTTACCAAAATGGGCCAGAGAAAGCGGCACAACGCGCAACCCATAGCGAGTAAGTATAGAAAAGAAAAGAGCAAGAAACCACAGGCTAAGCATTAAAGGCCTCCAAGGAGCCCTTTTGAGCGCGAAATGTCCACAATGAGGACGACGAAGCCCCATTACCGCTATTAAAGTCCCCTCATTCTCGTAATACAGCGTGAACGCAATCTTACGCGGACTTTGTTTGAAACTACCAGTCGAAGATGCCAGACGAACGTGCTGCACGAGAGCCCGCAAACCAGTAAAGCCGCTGCAAACTGCCTCCTTAGTCACTTTGCGCTCACCTGTCACGTTTCAGTTAAGCACTGACCAGCCCCCATCCGCACACTTTTACAAAAGCGTGTTACATTTACGCTAATATCCCTTCAGTGACATAGGATCTTCGCGGTGCGTATCCTACACTCTAAGAAGAAAAGGAGGAAATGGGGTATTGAGGTTACTCCTTTAGGGGAGGAACTGATCTGCCACAACCATTCCTCCCTTTAGGGGGTAAGTGAGAGGGGATGAACTGTTACTCCCGATGCGGAGGACTAACAGTTGCTCTTTTCCGATGCTCCTCAAGGGAGTAACGGTTATTCTTTCCGATGCTCCTCGAAGATGGAATTAAATAAATTAGCCATTTATTCGCTAATAAAGAAGTTACTGGGTGAAAAAAAAACGCACCGGCAAGTAGGATTCGAACTCACATCCTCTCGCTTACAAGAGTCGGGTACCCTAACCACTTCACCATGGCAGCTCGGTTGAAAAGTCAAGTTACCGAGTCGAGGTTAACCAGCTTAACGCAGGTGCGGCAATAACAGAAGAGACTCGGCATTTGGTGTATGCTATGCCGGAAGAGTCTAACGTTGCGCATACTTACAAATCTAAGCGACTACATAAAGAAAGTTGCCCGATTATTCTTACGGTGATTTAAACTGAGACATTACGTGATCTTCGTGTAGCGAGTGCAAACGGGGCACGCAAGACGACAGAGGACAACTTCTCTATCGCTTAGCGTGCCCCTTTTGAGCTACACATCGCTTTAGTTAAGTTTATAATCTCCTTGGAACGAAAGGAACTCCTTAGGTACTACTGGCCAAGAAAATCTGGCAATCCATTTATGACTTGCGCGCTTAATGCGTATCGTTCACTTATGGTGCGCACGCACACGAAGTGCACGGCTCTTCAGATTCCACCTTTTAAATTTCAGGCAATATTCTCACGAAGATCTCTCTCAGCCTCTGTGTCTGCTGCGCATAACTGTTACGGCACGCGCTCGGAACGAGAATACATTGTATCATTACTCTACTGCAAACGATGTTTCGGCTGCTGCCATTTGTCATGGCCAGCTTTGGGAAACGTTGATATGGCGCTATAACCTTTCCCCGTCCCATGTGTCAACAGCGATGTCATCAACTTAGAAGTTGATGACATCGGCTTCTCATATATATATATATATATATATATATATATATATATATATATATATATATGTAAGTAAACCGAAGATAACCGTGAAGGTGTGCTTCTCGTATATATATATATATATATATATATATATATATATATATATATATATAGATACGAGAAGCACACCTTCACGGTTATCTTAGGTTTACTTACCCAACAGTTTCGGTCGGTGGACCGACCTTTTTCAAGGGATACAGCAAATTCTCGCAACAGCCATTTTTATATCTTCAGGTAGAGAAAGAACTTGCCAAAAAAGAGAGAGAGAGAGAAAAAGGAAACAAGAAAAAGATCATGAGGGAGAGAGCCGATGGCCAGAGAGATTACTTGTTGGTAACGGGATTCTTCACGACGCGTTCCTGTCATCATTGGCAGTGAACGGGTCTTTGATACGGCCCACGAACGTGGGAGCAGTGGCACGAGCGCGTGTCGAGCACGAGCACGAGCGCAACCCGAGGGGCGCCAACAAGCCCGCTGCGGAAGAAGACGACGACGCTAAATACGCTTGGCGCATTGAATAATCCAGTTTACTATATATATATATATATATATATATATATATATATATATATATATATACTGTATGCCTGATTTCAACGCAAGGTATGCCGTTCGCCTTCAATTGTTAACCTGGTGTTTGGTGTTTACGCCACGAAATTTTCCGACCAACGAGAGGTATACAGCTTCGCAATAACACACAATAACACTTACTCCCCGCCTACCCTATATTCTCTCGTACCGTCTCTTTATTTATTTATTAATTTTTTTGCGCTTTTCATTATGTCAAATGTCCTCTCGTGCTTTGGACTTAATCGGACGTCAGAAAAGAGAGAATAAAAACGAGTGAGCTTAAGGTTTAGCCTAACGAGTTGTTTGAAACTGGTCCGTGCACGTGTAGTCGAGAGAAATAACGAAGTTCTCGTTCCTCTTGAAAGCGGTAAACATACGTCTATAGTGCGCGCGACTGCGCTTAATTTTTTATTCGCTGCTTCTGGCAGCACTCCACCCCTCGTCTGCTATGTGGGTGAACGCTAACACGTTATAAAGCACACGAAAGACGTCATTGTTTACGGTTTTGAAGGGCTTATACGCACTTCCGGGTTTTTCTCGAAAAAAAAAGAATTCTTAGCTCAAGTCACCACTTTCATTTTAAGTATGGCGTTTCTTCCGCTAACCTCTCTCTAGTAAAACATATTAGAACTTACTTTTTACACCGAGGCAAAGAGCACAAATTCTGTACATTTATTCGTTCACAACGTCGAGCTTGTCGTCGGTACAAGAAGAAAGCATTTATGGCCTGCCGTTCTCCCGGGAACAATGGCCCGAAATAATGTATGCCCCCTCGCGGCTTGAGCAGCTAAGACATGCTGCTTGTTGGGAGTTTACGACCGATAAAGGACTCTATATGACAAACGTCGCCATCGAGAATGTTCCAAGTTTGCACGCTCTTTTTCTTTTTTGTGGTAAAGTCTTCACGCAAACACGCGTGTAAGTGACTGCAATCCTTTGTAATACCCGGGCGCCATCAGCGTAGCTACATGGCTTACATTTAAGAGGCGTATGAAAACGACTGTGACATTCCCAGGCTCTTTTATTTTTAATTGTTGCACGAAAATGCGCTTTCTTTCACCGCTTTTTTTCCCCTCTTTGTCTCCCCAATTGGCACGATCTGAGCGTGTTATTTGCATGAAACTAGAAATGTGGGCAACTGCTGCGTCGCCGGTTTCGCCGCAAACAATAAATGGTTCAACGATCAGAAAATGACAACGTGAGAGGATGTGCAAAACAGTCCAACAATAAAGCACGTTTAGTAACGTGCCTCAACAGTTTCCGGAAGGGCCCCGGAGTAATAAAAAAAAGTCACCAGCTCTTTCCCTATCGTGAAAATGGGCGTAAGCGAAGTTTGTCGTCTGTGTACCTCACCTACTACTTCTTCCTTCCATTTCCTACTACTTTTCCTTCCCTTTCGTACTACTTGTCCCTCCCTTTCCTTCTACTTTTCCTTCCCTTTCGTGCAACTTATCCTTCCGGTACGTTGTACGGTTCTCCGCTCGTCACTGTTGTCGCTTGCGTTCAATATATCGAGTTTGCTCGGCGGCGTGGTTAGCAGCATTCGTCCGCGATTGCCGCTTGCGATCCTTCGGAATTAAATTGCTTCAAAATTAAATCTGTCCGTTAAAGAATGGCTCATACCCCCATAAACGTGGCCTCCCCATTACGACGACGGAAGAGAAGTGAAGTTCTATGCTGGAATGATGAGCGGCAACGCAGCCAGCTGTGGAAGAAGCAGACGACGACAATGAACGCGGTAGCAGTGGCACGAGCGTGTGCCGAGCACAAGCACGAGCCAACGAGCCAGCTGCGGAAGAAGACGAGGACGCTCGATCTTCTTCTTTCTAGGGTTTTACGTGGCAAAACCAGTTCTGATTATGAGGCACGCTGTAGTGGAGGGCTCCGGATTGATTTTGACCACCTGGGTTCTTTAACGTGCACTACAACGCAAGCAGACGGGCGTTTTTTGCATTTCGCCTCCATCGAAATGCGGCCGCCGCGGCCGGGATTCAATCCCGCGACCTCGTGCTCAGCAGCGCAACGCCTTAGCTGACTGAGCCACCCCGGCGGGTGACGAGGACGCTCGAGCCAGTGCTGATGATGATAGTTTTCCGCGTACACTGACCCCGAAACAAGTGAGCCAATAGAGCTTCGCTTAAAAACAAAAGAGAGAGTTCTACGCCTGCTGATCGCCTTTCTCCGAGTCAGCCGAGTTGATGAGCGTTTGTTGAAACACCCGTGCTAATAATGTATAAGAGTCGCTCAGGCGGAAATATTGCCGGCCAAGCACGCCAGGCTAATCCCGCCTGTGCAACGACACCACCACCATCATCAGTATTTAAAAATACATATAAAAAAACAGCAACCAAACTACACGTTGTGCAGTTTGGTTGCTGTCAGAATTGCGCAAGCGAATACAAACAGCCTGGTAAGTGTTACATGTGCAGTATGCAGTGCAAAGTGACAGATACTCGCACAGCGCGCACGTCTCATAAAACCTGGCATGATTAGCGCAATAACGAATAAATCGGGAGCCAATCTTTATCGCAGCGGAGGAACGGAGAATTTTCTTAAATGCCACGTTTTCTTATTTGTCCTGCGCTCGATCCTACGTCGGAGAATCCAAAGCATTCGCGTGCATTCTGTACAAGGCGAGCTTCACGCGAAAGAAAATGCAAATTTAACTGTAATTACCGTGCACTGCGCGTCATCTCCGGCACTGCCGGTGAGTCTTCAAGAAATCTAGAGAAAAGCTGTCTTCATTGCGTTGCACCGCAAATACTGCATGCAATGGTGCGCCCGCTATTCTCGATGAAGCTCCTGCGCTTCGGCTATAGAAAGAGCCGTGTTGCATAAAGCAGCAACGTCACGCATGATTACTAAAGGAAAAAAAAGAAGCCATTGCAGTCCTCGGGTGTATGTATGGGGGATGGTGCTCGACAGAATACCACGGGATAGACGGCAAACTTTGAAAATGCCAGACTAGAACAAATTTGCTTCGAGAATAACTCGCGCGTGGTAAATGAGAATTATCTTGTTTTCGCAACGTAAGAAGAACGCACGAAAGGTTACGAACAGAGACGTTAGGTAGCGACTGAGGCTTCGGAAGAAGTTTACTTATCGGCATGTACGCTCAAGCTTTGCAGAGATAGACTGGTGCAAGCACATGCGCATTGCAAAACAAACCATTCAATAATTAGCAATATTACGAGTGGAAGGGGGGGGGAGGAAACGATTGAGAGAAAGACGCCTTAATTATACAGTATATAGGTACGGCTTTTTTTTTTGATGAAAATGGATTCCGTCGACAGCCTTGCACATGCTGCTAGCGCTCCTGGCTGAAATTTTAGCTCGCTCAGGAAAATTAGTCTGAAGGTGATGGTTACCCGAGAGTTGAGTAAATGTTAGGCATGTAGTAGATAGGTTTTGAAAGAACCACTTCGTTGTCCTAAGCTGAGTTGTCTGCTTTTGTAGGAACACTATAGCAAGGCAGTAGTTCATCAGTACTCAGCAGCTGACAAGCGCTCACGTTAATTAAGCATGAGTCGCTGAATCAAAGTCTGGAGAGATTAGCAGCAAATTTCAGAAGTTGAAGACAAGTACACTGAGAGGATTTGTTTCGCCATTAATACATAAAAGGTCGCGCTTTGTTTATTATTACAGTAGGAAGCCTCAAAGTTGGTTGGGTACAGCTGCGTTAGGCATTTTAGAATAAAACAAGTAAGGGGTATGTTCTCCCATCTACATTACTCTAAAGAAATGCTAGTGACAGCATTTTCGCCAAGTCACCGTCAGAGGCAGCACTGAGCGCCAAATTATTCACCTCCTGTTGATGATATGCGAGCCTTTTTTCTGTAACACACGCATTTCGGTGGCGTTCTTGCTAAATCACGCGTGCGCGAGTTTTATCGTATTTACAATACACCTGTTGCGTATATCTAGTACTTACAGCCTGTAAAATGTCATACATTAATGCTTGCGATGCTTAGAATTTATCGCCTGGAAAGCATTCAAGATCTTGACTTACGAGGTATAGCCCTTAGTTCAAAGCCAACTTCAATCTTCCCCTTCAAAGAGACGGCAAACGCAAAAATTGGTCTCATTAAACGATTGTTGAACCAATCACAATGATATCCGTTGCACTTAAAAAAAACGGTTAATTCCACAGAAGCAGAACCATGACTTAGGGTAGGAATTATTTAGAGATGCTGCCGAAAAATTGGTAAATTCGTAGCAATAATTGAAGCGTAAAGTTTTCAACCCCATATCCGTATAAGCCAAAACTATAAATCATAATTTCTGTAAACTATCCGTTGCATTTAAAAAAGAACGCTTAATTCCACAGATGCAGAACCATGATTTGGAGTACGAATTATTCACAGATGTTTCCGAAAAATCTGTAATTTCGTAGCAAGAATTGAAGCGTAAAGTTTGCAACCACAATTAAGTCACATAATTAAGCCCCAAAATAAGCCACATAGCATAACAAAAAGTAAAAGAAGCACATTATAAAATTACATTACAATAAATCCTCAATGCAAGAAATGTATCCACGCAACGAGAGAGGGAAAGAAATGTTGAATGACAAGAAAGGCATGGAGGTTGGTCTGATGTGCATTCCTCCAGCCAGCTAATCTGCATTCGGTAAAGGGGAAGTTGGAAAGGAAGAGGAAAGAGTAACAAGATGGCGGCGTACTAAGTCTCCAGACCGTCAGCTGTGCCATGTGAATGACTATATAGGCTAAGTGACTGCCCTCAATACATGGGAGATCGACAGAGGTTGGCTGATACTCTTATCCGTCTCGGCAGTCAACCGCTGTCAGTGGGCTTGGTATTGGTGCCTTGGCGTGACGGCAAAGCTAGTTCTCAGGCCACTCACGTTTCACTTGACTTTCTCTTCTTTTTTCTTTTTCTTGCTTTCTGAAGTACGGACCTGTACTCTGTGTTATCAGCAGACTGACCCGTTGTGTTCTTTGCCTGTTATCTCTGTCGTCACCACCACCCGCAGCTTGAAAGGCCACAGTGTGCGCTCACCATTACTTTCGGGAAATACGTCCTCAAATTACATGAGAAAATGCACTCGTGCGGCCAGTTAACACTTATCAGCGCTTCAATTTTTCGCAGTGCCGGTAAGTGTGATAAGGCTTATCTGAACTTCGGTCGTGTACTATCAAACGAAATCACTTTAGCTGCTAGGGCGGTGCATAATCACAGCATTCGTGCTGACTGGCGCCGAGGGGTTTCGATTGCTGACGAACATCAGCAAGGGCCACGAAGAAAAAGCGTTTGATTTCAATTTTCCGGCGAAGTTGAGTAAACACGATCTTTATCTTTCATTTACGTGCATGTTAATTATCCTTTAGTTACAGTCTTTAAAGTGTACGACAGCTTCATCAACCTCAGTCGGGCAAAAATAAGTATTCCCACGTTCAATGAGGGACAATATTCTCGGTTCAAAGTGACAGCGGTTTGCTTTTGCTTGCGTTGCAAGCGGGCGATGAGTTGGTGCACCTAATTAAGGCAGCCATTGATGACCGCCGGACCGTACGCACACTCCCTCGGAGGGTGGGTATGGGGCATCGAGGTCATCGATTATCTCGCAGCGTAAGGCCTGACCGGCGGTGTCCATAAAGAAAGCCAGTTAAGGCCAGGTCACTTAGCACGGAACGCCGGCGGGTTATTTCGCGTATGCATATCTATGGAAAATGAGTAAACTGAGTTGATCAAAAAGTGACCTTGGTAATTCTATTTCAGGACAAAGCAAAGTGGCCTTCACGTATTTTCATCTTTTTTTAATAAAACGCTAGAAAATTATAAGAGGAACGAAAGCCAGAATTAAATACAACTAGAGGTGCTGTGCTTGGGACAAAGTTAAATGAGATAAATTCTAGGGATACCGAAACCATGGTTTGTATACGATTATGAGACACGCCGTAATTGGAGACTGCGGATTGATTTTGACCACCTGGCGTTCTTTAACGTGCACCTGACACTAAGCAAACTGGGCGAGTTGGTCGCTGTTCATTTGAATGCTAGTGCTTTGTCCGTCGTATTGTGTCTTCTTTCGTTTGGTGGCAGCTTATAGCGCTACCCCTGCAACCATTAACCCCATGTACACGAGCGTTTCTTGCATTTAGCCCTCATCTAAACGCTACCGCCACGGCCAGGATGGAATGCGCCACCTCGAGCCCCGCAGAGATGATTTTTAATGGCAAAAAGGGGAAGAGGTCGGCCTCAGTAAAGTGCCTCTAGCCGGCTACTCCACGCTGGGGAAGGGGCTTGGGGGAATAACAGGGATAGGATGCGAAGAGGAAGGATGATGGTGGTGGTATGGTTAACACGATGATGACGAGAGCTGCACAGCATACTGTTTCTGTGCAACAGTCATCGTCGTGGGCAGAGGTAGAGCCTACTGCAGTGTAGCTAAGAGATTGTCGATAGCTTTCATAATTTTTGCCGCTGTAAACTTTATTTTTGTCCGGCAACATCGTCGGCCCACTAGACTGCCCACAGTTGATCTTCTGGGACTGAGCTGAGCAGCACAGCACACCAACGCGCGGTGAGGCTTTCGCTAGAGGCGGTCTCGCCGTTGCTATACTCGTCAGCCCTTGGCATTCCCACATGGTTATAAAGGGGATCGCCGAATTTATTTCGCATAGAACGGAGCGTGTGATTTCAATTCTCAATCTCGTAGAAGCACCACTGCTGATTACTTGTGGAAGCCAGTCTGTCAACATTACGTTAATAACGCAAAGAAAATATACGCCTAACTGGTGTCATAGCCGGTTTAGTGGTGGATTTTAAAGCCTGTTCAGAAGTGAACAAATGAGTGAAGCAACCGCTTTTATCTCTTCTACCTCATCCCTAGAATACCAGAAGAAAGTGTGTGGCGATGGTGTTTTGTGTGGCGATAGTAGTTGTTTTGCCAGCCCGTGAATGATGGGCATTATGTGTATTTCCCGAATTACGTGAATTTTGCATAAATACGTGGATTTACGTGGAATCTTATACTGACCTCTTTACAGCTCATTGTTTTGTCGTGAATTCGGTGTATGGTAATAATTACTTTAATCTAAACTCTCACCTCAACAACAGACAAGGACTATTGTTCAAGATATTAAAAATAGCTAGTGTTACTCAATACAGTTAGGGACGCGCGTCCATCGAGTGTCGATTTACTTGTTCGCTTAAAAATACGCAATAGAATGAACTAGTTATGAACGGGAAACACTTAACGGTATTAAAGGGACCCAGTGAGGCTATCCCGCCAATCACACGAGCCACAAAGGCCAATAAAAGCAGCTCCAGCGTGCTTTCAATGAATCTATGCCCCATTAAAAAATTTACATTTAGATGTCGTCTATGTTTAAGCGAACTGCATGTCATATTTAATCGTGTTCGTTTTTTCACTTACTTGTTTAGGTGCGTGTAAACAAGAACGAAAGACCTATCACGGATAAACAAAGACTTTATATGATGATTTCTTTTTCTTAGCAAGGATTGTTTGTGCAGAAATGACTGTGACTCAAGCCAAGCCCGACATGCCTCGCGCACCCACATGCGGACATTCCCATGGCGTCACAGCGAACGTTAGGAAGCTCGCATAGATTGTGGTGTTTTAGTTTCCTGTATGCAATATTGCAGGAAACTCTATGAAGAAGTATCCTCCGAGAAGTTTTGGTATGAAACTATGTTACCGGATCTTCTAGGTAACGCAACCTATATATATATATATATTCCCTGTCTCTGCATGTCCTTATAACAAAACTTGTGCAGCGTTATCTCTTAGTGCTCTGAAGGAGATATTTGCGTGGCAAACTTTTAGACTTCATGGCCTGTGTTGACGCTCGGAAGTGAGACTCTTGTTTCATTATACTTGGCTCTCATTATCAAAAAAATATATCGGTGTTTTCATGACGGAACACATAACCGCTACTGTTATTACTTCGTGGAAACATATAAACACCGCATACAGAGAAAGAGAAGCAAAGAAACGCAACCAAGCAAGCAACGCTTGCCGCCTAATTACCGGAGCTGGCTCGCGTTGCCACATAAATAGTACGGCCGGTAACTGGGGCATAACGCAATTAGCACGCTGCAGCGCGCTCCGCTCGCAAATGCTTTCCGCGAAGTTCGTATAAAATCACGGAGTGATGCAAGAAATCAGAGGACTTCCGCGAATTTCCTCCAACTACTAAATCATTTACTGCGACAGCAACAAGCTCTCCCAGATAGGGGTATCGCGATCTTCCTTGCTTGCTCAAGTAGTATGTCGCTATATTCTCGAGAACGTTATTCTTTGCGATGCGCTTATAGCGTCGTTTTCGGCCGCTACAGAAGTGCTTGCGGTGCCCTCCGAAATACGGGCACACAACACCACCATACTCAGAGCACAGCGTTGCACAGTGGGGATCCGTGCTATACGAAGTATCTACCAGCTAGCTCTCTATTAAGCATTGTTTGGCATTTCACATTTCACCACATCAACGTTTCTATGTAACGCGTGCAGTCCTCTGTGTTACGACATCAGCAGGACGAGGAAGATGGCGACATGACGCCTTATTATCTTTCTTTTATTCATTTTTATTTTATTAAATGCTGTTTCTTTTTTCCTCTGGAGAACGGATGAGGTCCCGAAAAAGGACAGCGATAGTCTGAAACACTACAGGATAGACCGAACAACTCACCCACCACCTCACCCCAGCCTAACTAGGGAAGAGGCAGTAATCCTCGGGAAACTGCAAACCAACAGCTTCGTCCACGGTATTCTAGGGCACCGAATGTCACCTACTCACCATTCATACTTCTGCACGTACTGTGACGTCCCAGACACCCTATGCCATTTGGTACGGGGGTGTGTCAGAAAACACGGCACCATAGACACCCAAACAATAACTGAAGAGCAGTGGGAGGCTTAAGCTATCAGACCCGGACCCGAAGAGACAGCGCAGCCTCATCGAACGGGCACGGGAGATGGAGATGGCCCGCAGATACCTGGAATAAGGAGGCCGCCCACCCAAGGCGCAGACTGCGCTTGCTCAGAATAAAAGTTTATTCTCTCTCTCACACACACTATCTAGCGAAGAAATGTTACAACCTGTTCAGTTACGTCTTGGACCGATCCCTGAAAAAAGTACAATGTTCCACGGCGTCTATATGTATAGCATTACCTGGTATGAAGGACGGATTGAAGAATGTGGGCTGATCCAGAAGGCGGAGCTGCAATCTAACACAGTGCCTCAATGAGCAACCTGGTACGAGGAAACCATGAGGAAAACTGGCACGCTCTCGTTTTTTATAGGCAACGGGTTTCTATGCGACTTAACGCATGTGAACGGCTATGAAAAGCTTGTGGTCGAATGAAAATTGGCGCGCGTGTATGTGCTCTCGCTCGTGACATGAGACGTGATGCATGCGCCAGTCGCCTCAGAGACTTAGTTGTCGTTGGCTCGACATAACTATGTGTGCGGTGGTGGCATATTTTAATGCGTTAGCACGCTTAGGGTACTTCACCTATTGTGCGGGGGCTAGCTATCTACGTCTGTATCTAACCGTTTTCCAACTTTATTGGGTCATTGGGTCGTCCATAGTCGAATGGATAACGCATCGCGTTGCTGTACTGACGTAACAGGGTTCGAAACCAACCGTCGGACCAACTTGGGTCACTGAGTAGGTGACAGTTGTCTACATATGTGTCATTCTTCAACGAACCTCTTTCACGCCGAGAGAGAGAGAGAGAAGAAAGGGGAAAGGCAGAGAGGTTAACCAGAGAGGAAGGTCCGGTTTGCTACCCTACGCTGGGGAAAGAGGGGAGGGGGAGGTAAAGTGATAGGGAAGTAGAGATAGAGAAAGAAAGGGAGCACAGGTACACAATAACAGTCGGTCACTGCCACCGCATACAATCACTGCACAGCGCAGTAACACTTGTAGCACTGTAAACATCAGTTCAGGCTACAGCCGCTTGTCCAATTCTGTAGTCTTTAAAAACTGCAACAGAGCTCTTGTCGCCCTCCGCTGCGATGTCTTGTGACGTCGGCATTCTAAAATGGTTTCTTCTGTTAACGGTCTTGGGTCCAAGCGTGCTATCGCCTCTGTAAATTGTAGCGAGGACAGTCACAGAGAAGATGTTGAAGAGTCTCCTCGCTACCAAAGTCATCACACGAGGCATCGTCGGCCCATCCGATTCTGAAGGCGAAAGACTTTGTGACGGCTACTCCTAGCCATATTCGATAAAGCAGGGTAGCTTCACGTCGGCAGAGACCAGGTGGGATTCGGAGGCGGAGAGAAGAGTCAAGGTGGTGGAGTCGGTTGCTTTGAAAACTTCGTGTGTCCCACATGGGCAACGTCATGTCGCGGGTGAGCATTCGAAGTTTTCTAGCGGCATCTGTCGTTGATAACGGTATAGACTCTTCTTTGTCGCCTTGAAGAGCCGACCGGGCAGCGTTATCGGCGTGCTCGTTGCCTATGACACCGCACTGACTTGGAAGCCACTGAAATGTCACGTGGTGTCCTTGCTCAGCCAAGGTATGGATTAGCTCTGGAAACTAGCACGAGCAAAGTGCCTAATGTGCACTCTCAGCACTTCCACCGCAATGTGTGTTTCTATGGGTTGATCACGGCCAATTGCAATAGTCGCCACTGTTGATCCGCATTTAGGCAAACCAAGGCAAACTCTAAGAGCCCGGTCTTGAATAGCCGGTCTCTTAGAATAGCCTGGATAGCCTGTAGAGCACGAAGATTTGTCCTGCAAGTGTTGGTCAGTACGGGCAAACTGTATCTCAAAAAGCCCATAAAAAGAGCCCTGTACAATTCCAACATTGCATGCACTGACATTCCCCAAGTCTTCCCGCCCAGAAACTTGAAAAGCCGGGAGATTGCTGTCAGGCGCTGTTTCAAGTAGGTTACGTGCTGGCTCCATGAGAGATCTCTGTCAATAATTATGCCCAGAAATATGTGAGTCTTTCACGCCGAAATGCGTCACTGTAGGAGCGGCACTGGGTAGATACTGCTGTTCAATGAAGCTCTTTGACTCCGACTGGGCATGTGCCACTCGCTCTGCGCTGCTCTTCATTAACGTCTTTGACGCCAGCTTCAATAATTATGTATGTACCACTGGGAATGTGCCACTCTACAATAACGAAACGATCCCTTAAACTTCTACGGTGCTAAGCGCCATCGAACCCACGTCACAAGGACTCCTCAAGGATAGCAACCGGGCGCTTTAGCAGGCTGCACCACAAATGCACTGGCTATGTGACGCTTTTCGATGAACGTCTTTCACGCCAACGCTTTAACGAGCTGCCGTCATGAATCCACGGGGTATGTACGTGCCACTCTTCGATGAACCTCTCGTCATGTCGGGTCACTGTGTATGTACTAGTGGGTGTGCGGCCAGCGAGGCAACAATTCTCAGGGTTCGCACGCACCGGCGCGCCATGATTATCGTCTCTGAGGCCGCGCGTGGACTTCTCAGCAGTGCCGATAGATGGCGCAGCGTGCCCAGAAAGACGCACGAGAGAGGAACCCGGTTGAACGCGGCTGCTGTGAATCGCGCCCACGCGTCACCCACGCGCTGGCTCTCGCGATCTCCAGAATATAGCGAGTCAGTCGCGCCACACTTCGCTCCGTTTGCAACGTGCCGCACGAGACAGATTGTCCGCGAAAGTAAAACACGCATAAAGCTGCGTTCAAATTTCGCGTTAAGGTACGTCCACACTAGCGACAAAAACGCGCGCGACACGCCGCACGCGGCAAGCGCCCGCGCGGCAGACTCGCGCGGGCAAGTCCACACTCGCGTTTTGTGGCTCGCGGCAACGGCGCGTGGAGTGCCGCGTTGTCTCTTTCCATTCGATACTTCTCGTGACAACGCGCTCTCCGTTCTGCCGGTTTCGTGTTCCATTGGAAGTGTCTGTGTTTCGTTGCGCCACTGCCGGCCACGCTCAGCCACGTCGGATACGGACGCGGAGCTACTGGTGACTGTGAACACTATAATACTTATTTGTTCTTTACTTGTGCACCGTCGACGTGCCAGAAAGCGGACGAGAACGTTTTGGGTGCGCCCTATATGGCGGTACAGCCAGGCGCACACTCTGCTTTCCCGCATGTGCCAGCGGGTGGCACGCAGCTCCTTGTCCTTAATCGACGTTCGATTTATCATAGAGGCACGCATACCCGCGAACGGTTTCCAAAAACGCCTCCATTGCGAGGCGAATTCTTCGTCGACGTCTCGGTGGCAGTGTGGGAAGGCTTAACAAAAACAGCCCCCTTGACTGAACATGGCCTCTGAGATTTTACGGCGTGCGCGTCACTGCTCGATCTCAGAGCCCATGCATTATGATTCTTTGCTTGTGCGACAGGTGGCGCCACAACTGCGCAGCTCGCTTCTGATTGGTGCTCATTTTGCGGCTGCCGCAAAAAATGGGTCTCGCACCCATTCGAGCGTTTGCCGCGCGTTGCTGCCGCTTTTCGTGAATCTTGCCGCGCGCGACAGCATCGCTCGCCGCGCGCGGCATGTCGCGCGCGTTTTTGTCGCTAGTGTGGACGTACCTTTAGGGGGCATCGTAATCGTCGGTGAATGTTAAGCGAAGCTTTATAGGCTCATAAGTTTGGGCGGCGGTGGTGTGGTGTTGGCGGCGGCGGTGGTGTCACGCTGAAAAGTGGGCCGATCCTGGCGATAGTGCAGAAAGGGCCCAAGCTAATTGGCACATACCAGGGACGAAAAAAGAAAGAGGAAGAAAGAGAGAGAGAAAAAGAGAAAAGAAATGAAGAGAGAAAGAGAGAGAGAGAGAGAAAGAGATAAAATCACCACGAAGGTCAAAGATACAAAGAAAGAGAGAGAAAGGAAGAAAGAGATATAGAAAGAGACAAAGACAGAACGAAATAAAGAGAGAGTGAGAAATAAAGAGAGAGAGAAAGAAAAAGAGATAGAGAGAGAGACAGAAAGAGAGAGAGAAAGAAAATCACCAAGGAGGTCAGATACACACACGACAAGCTTCGCTTACCCCCATTTTCTCGACAGTGGAAGTTTACTATTCAACAGTCCAGAAACAATTCAAGACAGGACCAGCCAGCCAGCCCAGCCAACCCAGCCTTACCCTGCCCTGCCTCCCTAGTATGAGTCAACGACCATTTCGCAATAAAAGGTTAAGAGAAGGAGAAAAAATGGATGATGATGTTCAACCGACTTTGTGCACGTCAGCGTTCGTCCCCCAACTGCCCATACTGCAGGGGCGTGAGTTCAGTCCAAAATGGCGGCGATGGGCGAAGTTTTGTTTTTCGCCGTGTGGTGAGGGTGCGACTGAAGATGAGGAAGAGGTCGCCTGACAACAATGGTGACGACGTAATGGAATGAATGAAAGCCAGTTTAGCGTGCCACGGTACAGTAATTAAACAGCCATAGTTTGTCAAAGTTAATCCGCAGCCCTCCACTCCGGCGTCTCTCATTTGTAGAGGCCCTTTGGGTAGCGTCTCCTCTATTTTTAGAGGAGGCGCTGCCTTGGGACATAAAACCTTGTTAATGAATCAAACAGCAATTACTTAACATCACCGCTGAATCATACAGTAAGTAAAATCTATGGTTTAACGCTTAACGCTGCGTGTCCTTAAAGATTATGTGCGTCGCTCCTTCCCCTGTGATTATGCTCCTGTTCCCCAAAACAAGAAAAAAGCAAGGCTTAAAGTAAAGAAGTTTGAAATGCTCAATGTCATTATGAGTCAATGCGGCACGCGCTGAAGCTATACAAAATGGTTTATAGGGGTTCTTACGTATACCCCTAAAGTCTAAAGTGATTAAAATCGCACTGGCGCAGGAACATCCACGCAGTACGTGTCTACATTCAAATAAGTTGGCTTAGCTCACTCATTATGCAAGCACACAGCACTAATAAAGTACATTCAAGAATTGACGACTGTCTCCTCGCATACTAATATTATAACTTCATTTAGTATTACAACCTCTCATATTAGCATATTAGTATAGGTACGACTGCCGGAGCGCGAACACGATATAGCAGAGAGCGTGAGAGAAATTAGTATTTCTTGTTATTAAGTGAACTTGTGTCAAGAAATCAAGAAAACACTAAAATACGAATGATAGCGGGAAACTGGTGAAGCGCCGTCTACAGCCTTCCAGATTAAAATTCAGGGGCCGAGTTCGCAAAAATGTTTGTTCGTAAGTGCTCTTCGCCATTGGTTGGTCCGCCTCCACTAATGATATGTCCGACATCACAATTGGCTAGAATATGCTCTTGCGAGCCGTTTTAGCGTGAGAATGGTTTTTTTTTTTTTTCGCGAATCAGGCCCAGCTACCCAAATCCACCCGCTATTTACGAACGTGTTCCAAGGCAATCGGCAGCATTGGAGTTGATTTGAAATCGTGAACGACACGATTGGCGTCGGGCGTAGCCTATACCTTCTCATCAGACACGTCTATACCACTCTGACATCGGCGTCAACGTCAAGAAGTTCACGATACAGCAAAAGCGTCTCGCGCGACAGCGATATACCCGCCGTGATGACGTAGTGGCTTTGGCATTGCGCTGCTATAATCCCGAGGGTGCGAAATCAAATGCCGCTCATGGCGGCCGCATTTCGATGCGGGCTAAGTGCAAAAATGCCCTTGTATCGTGTAGTGGGTGCCCGTTTAAGGAACCCCAGGTGGTAAAGATTAATCCGGAGACTCCCCCCCCCCCTTTTTTTTTCGGGGCGCATCATAATCGTTTCGTGGTTTTGGTACACAAAACCCCAGATTTTTTTTAATAGCGGCAACGTGACAACAGCGATAATTCTGTCGATGCAATCACCGGTCGTCACAGGAATAAAGTAAAGTAAGGCACGTGTGGTAGTATTTCAATATTCGATTTGAGAGTAGTAGACATATTTCAAGGCAATTAAGATATCCTAAACAAGAGAGAAAGAAAAAAAAAAGTCGTTTCTTCTTCATGTTCCGGAGCTGATCAGTCATATCTGTCATTGATCACAGGTCGAGCGTGAACGAAAAAAAATATATCTCAGTTCCTGATACTGCACCTGTGCGATTGTAATGCGATATCATTACGGGCGTCCAATCATTCACTGTTTATCCACTAACGTCGCTTTATTAGCACCACGTTCATGAAAAGCAGTGTGGTGGATATCATTGCGCAATCCAGCTCAGGAAGAATGCACTCTTCCTGTCACATGGCTCTCTACGTCACACCACTCCGCTGCTCCTTCTTCCCCTCTCTGTCGCAATAGCTCCAACAGTCGCTCCACCAAGAACATACCTCCCTACAACGCCGATAGCTAAATGTTGATCTTTATAATGACACTGCATTAAAGCATCTAAGAGGATCGGCACATATCATGCCATAGTATCAGGAATCGGCCCACGCAGGACTTTGATTACATTGCCTCCGGGATCGGCCCGCTTTGTTTTGCGTCTACACGCAGCATAAAGCATGGCTAGTGTCCTGCGTATAAAAGAGGGAGGCGGAAAAGAACATGAAGTGCTTTCGGCGGCAACACGCGTTATCTCCCGTGTAATGCTATAGCATTATAGGAGGAATACATAAGACAGCATCACGGACTTCTGGCGGCAACCCGCTTTCGGGCCGTAAGCCGGCTTCAGCTGAACAACACCCATTCTCGACAGTGGAGCACAGCTTTTCCATTATGACAAAAGCCCGTCGGGACGGCATTCAACGCGGTAAAACACGGAATATAGAGAACGAGTCAGAGGACATACGTTTCCTTGTGTGTGTCCTTCGCTTTCCCTATGGCGACGAATTTTCTCGCATCTTGCGCTCCTGCCCGGGTGCTTAAGTATTTTAGGACGGTCATGAAAAGCCGAGTCTGTCTCCGGGTGGACAGACATAGGGGGATGCTTTGCGCACCTCACGTAAGCTTAACTATTTCCTTACCATGGGGAAAATATGTGTTTTTTTTTTTTTTATGTTACACCAGATGCTTTTTCACAAGGAACTAATGCACTCAATATTTAATGTAATACCTAAACAGAAATCAAAATGAATGCACTTTTCACGCATAAAAGTTTTATGAACGAGATGTATGTCATAAAAAATATAAAAATTGTTAAAATCAACATTGTGCGATAAAATTGAACAAAGTTTGTAAAGACACAATTGTATACTAAGAAAAAAATGTTACAAAAATTATGAGATATACAAAAATATATTGCCGTTTATTAGGCACTATCTCCGAAAAAAATGAAAATTTTTCACTGAATAGGTATTCCTCTACAAAAAAAAATTAACTGCAAGCAGTACAGTTGGGCGTCCCTGGCTGCGGCCGCCAATGTTCCGGGCTGGTTTGCGTCGTCGTCGCGTTCAGACTCAAATTCCGACGAAAGGTCAGCGTCCTCTGACACTGTTGTTCGATGTAACGATAAGATCAGCTGCAGAGGCAGAGGAATCGTGATATCTGCGATCTCCCGAAGCGCGTGCGCCGTTTCCGGAGCCGGACTCTTTTGCGTTCTGCTTTGATGATCGCGAAACTTCGGAGCACGTTTAATAATCCCCACCTGGCGGGGCAAAAGTCGAACTGCTTAGAAAACAAAAATATAGTTTCGCCTCTTTCACGTCCGATAGCGCAGTATGTCCGCGAGCAGTGCGGAAGGTCTCGAAAGCGGAGTTTAAAACCATCGATAGAAAGCTAACGATGCTCAATGGGCACGGTACGGAAAGAGTAAACTCCGTTTATTTGTGCCTTTTTTATCCATTGGAGTGACTGCAAAACAAATAGCTGAAAAACGGAGAGCAGGATGATTCAGGGCGCTTATTTTAATAGAGAGGCTGGTTCAACTAACTTATGCATTATTTTTGTCTTTGTTAAATAATTGTATGTTTGCGCGTTGCATCATTTAATCCGGAGAGGTGGCATTTACTCGACCAAATTCGTAGCACAGGAAAGGACGAAAAAAAAGAGAAAAAGAAAAAAATGTGATAAGCTGGTTTAAGGTACATAACTCAGAGTGGGGAGTAGGCAGGGACGGGTTGGCTCGGCCTTGTAATGCCGAGCCAACCCAGATAACTGGGGTCTAATACGAGTTACAGAATGGATGTCGAGGGAAGTGAAGCGCAGTTGAAGACGGCTGAAAACCACACTTGGAGAAGTTACAGAAAAAAAACGCAACCGATCACAATGACAATTACTTCTTTAGAAAATGCAAATGATTACAGTTACCATTTACTGCCCCACAAAAGTAACTGCGCTATTACTATAGAGTAATCGACTGCATTAACGTTACTTTACTCCGTATTTTTAGTAACACTACCCAAATACAATAAATCGAGCGAGCTGCCCTGGATATTTCAATGCATCCTCTGCAGCTATTCCCACTGAAGTAGAGCTCCAAGTCGAGCTAGTTGGTTGACATGCATGGTATAATTTTTAACTGCGCTAACACACACTGACAAGGACGAGGCAGACAAGACGTGCGCAGACTCGCAACTGAATGTTTAATGGGTGAAAATGACATATATAAAGAGAAAAATGAACACATCTGATTGGCAATCCAACCATGGATACGTTGACGTCACACAGTAGCATCTAAAAACACCATCTCGCAATCAGCTAGTGACACCGAAGGTTCGCTTACACACCCAGACTCAACCTCCCGGCTCCATCGTGGGTGCGGCCCGCAGACGATGTCCCCTAAGAGGGACACTCATCGTCTTCTCAGGACCAAAATAAAAGTTCTTTGTCTGTCTGTCTGTCTACACACCCACGTGTAGTTTTTATCTTAAATGCCTCAAACAGTTCCCTAGTACTACGGTCCCTATGACGGTACAAAATTCTAGTTTGTTTAAGGAGTGGGAGGCAAGTTTCCTTGTTTAGTTTTTTTACAGTCATTACAATGCTTAGCCACGTGGGAATAACCATCTGAAGTGCTGTTTATTTTATGTTCTTTCAGCCGAACGTTAATGCACCTAGCCGTCTGGCCGATGTATACACACCCATAAGAAAAAGGAAATTCATACACAACTGCGCAGGCACAGGGGACCTTGGTTGACCCTTGCTTACGCTCAATCTTGCAGACACAAGGGCTGTCGTTAGATGCCCTGCCAATTACATTCATTACTCTATAGCACATAAACGTGGAATTTTCTGAGGGGCTGAGAATACGACGCTGACCCCGTTAAACATTCAGTTGCGAGTCTGCGCACGTCTTGTCTGCCTCGTCCTTGTCAGTGTGTGTTAGCGCAGTTAAAAAATTATACCAAGCTATTCCCACGTTGTTTTATCTTCACGAAGAATTCCTTTCAACAGCGGAGCTGTGCAAGCCGGCCGTAATGTGTGCCGCCTGCCTCTGCGTTGCCCACCAACCACCGCGCGGAGCGGCGCGCGCTATGCTCGGGAGAGAGAAAGAGAAAATGAGAGCGAGAGAGAGAAAAAAAATTGTAGCAGCACCAACGAGGCAACGCGCAGAGGTGCTGCTGACGCCATCCGCGCTTCTCCGTTTATATATATATTGTTCTGTCGTCTCCACCATTCGGTATGTCATAGTGGCATCACACATTTCAAAGACTTTTGGCGTGTTTAGGCCATTTTTAGGCAGGGAATGTCTCCAAAGTGGATCTCTCGTGCCTTTATAATGCCAATGTATGTCTTTTTCTATTAATAAAGAATAAAAATATAGTGCGGGAATTCGAAGGTGGTGTCGCCGCTTATTTTTTTCAGTTATTGCGTCTTTTCTGGTTTACCAAGCCACCGGTATTGATCAGACTGAACATTTTTATTAATCTGGTGTAGTTTACTAATCAAACATAATTTCCTTCTTAAGTGGTCATTTAAGACAAGCCTTGAGCCTCAGGAAAATGCACTACGTGGAATAAAAGCAATATTTTTTTCTTACAGCCGATTTTCAGAAAATGGCATGCATACGTCGTTGTTGTGCTAAATGTAATTGCCGCCTTCCATCACTCACAAACAAGTATTTTAGCAGCCTATTGATAATCTATATTTTCATTGTTTGGCTACGAGTGATAGAGTGATTTAGAATGATAGAAATCTTACTCGTAGACTCACGGCCGTATATGTTTCTGTCAACTATTATTCGTAGACTTGTTGCGGACAACCAATTCAAAGTCTACGGTAAACATTGGACTGCAGGAACAAAGCTTGTTAATAAATTTCACGTACAGACCGTCTGCATACGACCGTCTGCAAAGTGCGAAAGTGGGGTTGAAGATTAATATGCAGAAGACGAAAGATAATGTTCAGCAGCCTGGCAAGAGAACAAGACTTCAGGATCGCCAGTCAGCCTCTAGAGTCTGTACAGGAGTACGTTTATCTAGGTCAATTACTCACAGGAGACCCTGATCATGAGAAAGAAGTTTACAGAAGAATAAAATTGGGCTGGAGTGTATACGGCAGGCATTACCAAATCCTGACTGGGAGCTTTCCACTGTCGTTGAAAAGAAAAGTGTACAATCATTGCGCTTTACCAGTGCTAACATATGGGGCAGAAACTTGCAAATTAACAAAGAAGCTCGAGAACAATTTAAGGACCACACAAAGAGCAATGGAACAAATAATGTAAAGCGTAACGTTGAGAGAGAGGAAGAGAGTGGCGTGGATCAGAGAGCAAACGGGAATAGCCTATATTCTAGTTGACATTAAGAGAAAAAAAATCAGGCAAGTGTGCACTCGGTTGCGCAAAGCTTAGGCACAGCGAAACTTACTGGCTGCTACTGCTAGGTATGAACTTGGTTGCTGCTAGGTTTTAACTTGGTTTAACTTAACTATACGCATGTAGGAAGGTATTCTCGAGCGATCATTTTTCGGAGGTACCTTCCCTTTCACGACATTTCGCGTGACTAGCGCTGGACGCGTGGGCGCCTACGAGCGACAGCGCTCATGGCATGCCACAAGCGCAGGCAGGCTAACCAAGTTTGGTACAGCGCCAAGAACGCTGTCGCTTGCCGACGCCAAACGGGTTGGCGACATTTCGCATGACTAGCAATTGACGCGTCGGCGCCTACCAGCGACAGCGTTCCTGGCATGCCACAAACGCAGGTAGGCTAACCAAGGTTGGCACAGTGCCAAGAACGCTGTTGCTTGCGACGCCGAACGCGTTGGAGGGAAGCCGTTCGATATCAATCGGCCAGCTTCGCTGTGGCTTGAGCTTTGCGCGGCCTAGTGCAAGACTTCACTTTTTTTTTCTTCTCCTGGCTCAGCGCGCCGCAGAGAGAAGAGAGGCAGGGGTCGGGAAGGCAGGGAGCTGGCGAGGAGGAGACCGCGTGCGCATACACGCGGTCTCCTCCTCCGTCTTCGGGTTACCATGGCTACCACGGCTACGAACCACAAATTACGGCTGCCTTAAACAGCTACGATGTTATAAAATGGAGCTGGGCAGATCATGTATAATGCGTAGGGTAGATAACCGGTGGACCATTAGAGTTACAGGATGGGTTCCAAGGGAAGGTGAAGCGCAGTCGAGGACAACAGAAAATTAGCTTGGGGTATGAAATTATGAAATTTGCTAGAGCATGTTGGAATCAGCTAATGCAAGACAGGGGTAATTGGAGATCGCAGGGAGAGGCCTTTGTCCTGCAGTGGACATAAAAATAGGCTGCTGCTGCTGCTGCTGCTGCTGCTGCTGCTGCTGCTGCTGCTGCTGCTGCTGCTGCTGCTGCTGCTGCTGCTGCTGCTGCTGCTGCTGCTGCTGCTGCTGCTGCTGCTGCTGCTGCTGCTGCTGCTGCTGCTGATGATGATTATTATTATTATTATTATTATTATTATTATTATTATTATTATTATTATTATTATTATTATTATTATTATTATTATTATTATTATTATTATTATTATTATTATTATTATTATTATTATTATTATTATTGTTTACTTCCGTTCTACATATATGCGCTTTGCGCAATGTCTCTCTATTTCCTTCTTTCCTTTATTCCTCGACCGTCTCCCTTTGTGGGATAGCAAACCAGGTGTTCTGATCTAATTGACCTTTCTGTCTTTATCTTTTCCTCTATCTATCTATCTATCTATCTATCTATCTATCTATCTATCTATCTATCTAGGATGTGCTCTCTCCCGCTCACGACTCCCCACGTGCAAGCTTGCTCTGTACTTATATAGTTAAATTTAACCAGAACAAACTGGAAAACCTTCTTTTTCACTTATTATAGCACCCCGCATACAGTCTTTTTAGCGTAATAAAAGCGTGGAGCAAAAACAAATAGATTAGTTCCGGTAAAGCGCAGTTGTAACCAAGCAGCAAGGTCTTTCCGGGCACGTGGCTATATAGTTGAAAGGGAGAGTACAACGCATTCCCTTCATGTCATTACTTGACAGGCGACGAATAGCACCGCTAATTATTGTCGCTCCTCTAATCTCGGCGCGCCGCTCGCTTTACGCGTTCGTAGAATGAGCGAAATCAGCAAATGCGCTCAGCTTGCAGCTTGTGCACTGCTCGTAAGCGCGTACGCATGCTGCACGTTAGCCCTAATCGCCTGCTTTGCTCCGTTCAAAGAGGCGTATGATGACTGCTAGGCAGGGCTCCATCGACGCAGCCGCGAAGGCCTTATACACCTGCCGCGCTCGCACAAACAAAATCTATCAGGCGTGTCAGTGATCAGATTGCCTTAATTAATCAAAATAATGGTCGTGGAGGATCGGGCTATAAGTGCACACAGCTTGGGAAGTTACAGCTCGGTTGGGAGCAAGGGGAAAATACAAAAGATGCATACGAAGACAAGTGCTTCATCTGCTGTTTCGTGTTTTGTCCATGTGTCAAGTAAAGGCGCGGCAATTAATATTTTCGAGCTAGGAGATGTGAGACGAAAGGATCAACATTGTTCATCGAAATTCAGAGCAGCTATAGATATCCCAAACCGTCCAATAATCGCATGGACATTTTTTTTCACCCAATTCCCCCCCCCCCCCTTCCCCTGCCCGATAAGTTATTTCAATGCTAGTTACATATTCACGTACATACAGACTCGAAGATCACGTATCAGTTCTTCATCGCTATTCTCATTAGCATTTAACGGACGTGTATAATAAATTAGGCAAGGTTTTAATTGCATTATTTACGCCAACGACACAACCATATTTCATTTATATTTCAAAACATAACATTACTTGAAATACAATATTTCAAAAATAATAAACCAGCTATCAAAATTAAACGCTGGTGTATCAAATATTGTGTCATGGTGTAATAATAATTGCTGAAAATGTAGACCTTGTTAAAACAAGCTTTATAATATTACTTCACTGTTCTCAAAAACACCTGCAATAAACCCTGAAGTTTGCATGTACAGATAACTACGCCATTCTCTTATCAAATTATATTACTTTCCTGGGCGTAGCACTCGATCCTCCACTCAGGTGAAATCAGTTACTAATAAGATTCCTTCCCGCATCCATGTACTCATTCGAACAAGGCATTTGTTCCACCCACCATATTCTGAAATCATTTTACTGCGTTTTCATTAATAGTCACCTAATCTGCTGTGTTTAAGCCACAGACCTGTCATCCGTCGCTCACCTTCAAAACCGGGCAGTTAGGACTCATAGTATGGGCGCAGCATCCGCACCGCCCATTTGCCGTAAACTTGAGATTAGACAAATAAATTGCACATGCAACTTTTGCTAGGTGTATTATTGTTTCGCAGTCGTAGTGGTGACATTCGCACTGAGGTGCCTACCCCAAAGCAACCTCAAAATACACATTACACCCGTTTATTTTTATTTTTAACAGCATACTACCTTTTACTACCCAAAAATAACACTAACTATGGAATGCTAGGCAAAAAGTAAAAGACAACCAAACAGTAGGCATGATGGAACGTACGGGTTAACAAGGAATAAGTGAGTTGAGTGAGTGCGTGAATTTTTCGCGGTCAGTTTTCGCAAATATGTTATCGGGGACGCTGTTCCAGAGATGAGCGGCACGTGCAAGTGCAGACGAGTCGAATGCTTCAGTTTTACCGTAGATGCATGCGCGCGAAGCTAAGATGATCGCGTAATCTGTGCGACGGGTACAGCGAAGTTTCTACGTACAGGGAGCGGTTGTTAATGTGGTGGTCGCACTTAGGAAATAATTAGAAAAGGGCTATGTCGCGATGATTACTTAGCAGCTGAAGTGAAAGATGAAGTTTTAATTGAATTACTCTGGAATGGTAGACATTGGCAGTCATAATTCCGGGAAATGAAACGTGCGACTCTATTTTGGATAGCATGTCAATTAGGTAATTTTGGTGGGGAGACCAGACCAGAGCGGCGAACTCAAGCCATGGGCGAAATTAGGTTTGAAATGCCAGTTTACAGATAATTGTGAGTTTCGGAGGTTGCGGCGCAAGTAACCCAGTGATCGAGAAGCACTGGCACAGATGGTGGTAACACGGAAAGTCCATGAGAAGTCTGTTGAAAGATTGACGCCTAGATATTTAAATGATGAGGCCCGAGATAACGCGACATTTTTGATCCAGTAGGAATAGCCTGATTTGCAAATGTTTGTAGCTGAAGGAACTCACTTAACATTTTGATGAGTTTAGAGTCATTAGCCAGGTGTCAGACCAATTATTAATTTGGTTAAGATCGTTTTGGAGGGTCTGGTGGTCATCAGAGGTGTTAATGGAACGATAGATAATGCAGTCGCCAGCGCATATGCGCGTGCATAATCAAATTTTATTGGGCAGGTAATTAATGTAGATTAGAAAGAGCCTATTTTTTTGTCCACTGCGCTCGCTGATTCCAACTTGCGCCTGCAAATTTCCTAATTTCATCGCCCCTGCTAATTTGCTGCCATCCTCGACTGCGCTTCTCTTCCCTTGGCACGCATTCTGTAAATTTAATGGTCCGCCGGTGCTCCATTTTTTTTTTCTCTTAGTGTCTACTTGAATATCGGCTATCACCGTTTGCTCTCTGATCCACACCGCTCTCTTCCTGTCTATTAACGTTACGCCTAACATTTTTCGTTCCATCGTCCATTGCGTGGTTCTTCTTGCGTGGTCTCTATTTAATCAGTGTCAACGCACCAGGCATCATCCTCCACGGCACAAACTTCAGCTCTTTTTTTTATTTTTTGCGCCAGTGCGCGATCGTTAGCAGCATACGCAGTTTTGTGGACCTAGTTTGTGCAATCACTTCATGCCCGCCACAGTCTAACAAATACCGCAAACTGCGAAGTCGGCGTAACGTGTTGTTACGAAATACGGCGAGCCTATGAAGGTCAATCGAGAGTTACGTGCTCTGCAGAGAGAACTTTAGTCGGCCGCATCCTGGAGTTACTTAAATGCATCGAAACTTGCGCTTGCGCACACGTGCGCGTGTAAATACAGCGCTGTAAATAGAAAATTGTAGAGACAGATGTGTCTCCTGAATGTCTGTGGAAGCGTTCATAAATACATTTTGGAAGTACGCCCGTGGGCTTGCGTTGTAGTGCACGTTAAGGAACCCCAGGTGGTCAAAATTAATCCGGAGCCCTCGACTACGGCATGCCTCATAATCAGAACTGGTTTTGGCACGTAAAACCACAGAAAGAAGAAGAAGAAGAAGAAGAAGAAGAAGAAGAAGAAGAAGAAGAAGAAGAAGAAGAAGAAGAAGAAGAAGAAGAAGAAGAAGAAGAAGAAGAAGAAGAAGAAGAAGAAGAAGAAGAAGAAGAAGAAGAAGAAGAAGAAGAAGAAGAAGAAGAAGAAATAAATTTCTCTAGATTAGTTGCGTCACTGCGCACTTTCGGTGTTCTTAATGTTTGCGTTATCCAAGGGAAAAATAAAAAGGGGGCGGGGGCGTAGATTATATACGCGTAAACGCTGACACTATACCTCCCGAACCATATACAGTTTATATCGTTACCTTGTCGGGCTTAATTTAAATACTGCGTAATTAAACATCGCAAGGAGATGCGATGCAATAAGAAAGAAAGACATATAATTAATTAGCGACGCCGGCGGGTGAAAGCAGAGAAAAAAAACACACACGCTGCTGTGCGTGTTTTGTGTCTTCGAGAGTCTTGTCTTGTCCAGTTGGTAAATATGCTTTTATTGCAAGTAAATATTGCAGTGGGCAATCGGCTTTGTTTGCAGAAAACATGGCACTACCTCCTCGGCGTTTTGACGCGTTACCACGCACGTTCGTCACCAAATTAGCTACGCATGCATACCTAACATATGCGCACGTCATTTCGTCCCCACGCACGAACACCACCAGAGAACGTTTCCACTTACGGGCAGTCGCTCTCGAGGAGGGTGTTGAATTATTCACATCGGGCGGCCGGGGGCGTGTCGAGAAGCTCGATCGCTATCCAACTGGCGTAAACGGACGAACGCGATACCGCCCTTTTATGGTAATATTGATGCTGATGTGATTGCGGAAGTATCCATGTGCGTCGTCCTAGCGTGGCCGCATAGTGCTTCTGGATGAGGTTTAAGTCAACACGATTAATATTTCGGGACCTTCTAAGGCACCGCAGTAAATCCGAGTAACGCACGTCGAGTAATGAAACACGGATATACTCGAAGCCAAGCCTACATATAGAGTGGCAATGAAAAAAAGGCTTAGCACAAGTGTCCGGTGACCTGAGGTGGCGAAACTGCACTATACATGGCGCTAGAGCTGACACGTGCTCATATCGAGGGTGTACCGGGTTGTTCCCACTCCTCGATCTCCAAGCGTGTAGCTCAGTGGACGGTCGTGAATTGGAAAGAAAGGTCGGCTGGCCAGCATACGAACGCAAGATTGGAAAAAATGTGACGGGATTTGAATTTACGATTGCTCGGACGCAGTTACAGATAACTGCCGACCTCCCCCGGCGCTATAAACGAGGGCAGAGGAAAGCATTCACGCTCGCTGCTTATTTTTTCATAGCAGTACAAGCGTCACGTAAATTAATGTACTTTCATTTCACCGGTCACCGGTCGTTTGTGTTAAAGTTTTGTTGAAGCAAATCTTTCTTTGCGAACACTCCCGTACTTTTATGACTGTGGCTGATAAGTGCTGCTGTTGTCTTGCTGAATAACTCATACTTTAAAAGTTTAATGACGCTTCCGATGGCGGGATTGAACCTCGGTCTTCCTGCAGAGAAACCCGATGCTAACCATTAGACCACAATGGTTTCTTTTATTTATTTATGTATTGCCTACTTCTGCTTGTCATCACATGCAGGAATACAACGATTGACTAATGGTAAATATGCATGCCGCTGATTGGTCAGTATAGCCCTCTAATAGGGTCTGAGATTCACCAGTTCGTTCAACAAGCTGAACCAAACTGGCTTTACCGACAATTCTTCATAAAACGTCCATAATGTATCATATACTTTCTAGAAAGTTGTCCCAAGTAGAGCGTGCATTTATATCAGCATCTCGGACAGCTATGCGCGTACGTCATAAGCTGTGCAAGCTTAACAACATAAACATACCCAGTGGCAGCACTTACTAGTTTTCTCTGGGAAGGATCCGAACGGTCATGCGGTGTTATCGGTAAGTGCACTTCTATCGTTCCAGCACCAACAAGCTCTTTGAGATTATCAATGCTAAGGGGCTGTGTTTTCTACAGCTTGCAACGTGGATGACGTTGTTTGGGCGAGCGCCTTCGGTATGATCTTGCACTGATATTGCAATAACACAGACACTTGCGCTCCACCGCTATTGGAATGCCACCGCCGCCTCTGCCGGGATCGAACCCGCCACCTTTAGCTCAGCAGCGCAAAGCCATAGCCATAGGGCTACCGCGGCGCGTGCTTCTGCATTCTCCTGATTTGGTGTAAGCGTTTCGGCATAGCTTGACAGCGATGTAGTGCATTCGCATAAAAATTGCGTGAGAAAAACGTTGTGACCTTTGTGGTGGATAAACATGAACATTGTACGAGGTTACACGCTGCATAGGATGAAAGTAAACGCAGTTATGCGGATCATCTTTATTTGTGTAGCATTTACCTAACCGATTCGCTATGATTTGCACGAAGATCGGTTCCGCACCCGCTGGTGTCCCGATAACGGCTGTGACACACCGAATGGCTTTTGTCGTAGTCTTTTTATATTCATTTGCCATCTCGGCACAAACGACCAACTGAGGCGTCTTTTGGTGCATGGATGTCCACGTCACAGTCTGTGAACTTTTTTTTTCTTCATAGATATGAAGGTAAACGAACACGACATAGAACAAGGACACGGAAGCGAGAACTAATCATTCACCGGTGTGTTTCTATGTATTCGTTTTATTTTCATGCTAGTGCTCACTTCGAATGAACACGTGCCGTATAGCACGACAGTTTGCTTTGCTTATCTCATTTACTTTTGTTTGTCATCATGCTGCCCACTTGAGGTTCGTGCGGGAAATTTTAAATCCGTCCTTTAACTGCATTTAAGCCATCTTCCGCGTTGGTTTAGCGCAAAAGCTTTCTGAAAAACATTAATTCACCGCTCTGGTGAATTTAGTTCGCTCTTCTTTTTTTTTTTTACGTAGCGTAATTTTTGGAACAGCGTCATGAATGCGTAGGCGTCAGAGAGTTTTTGTTAGCTTCACCTCAATAACAGTATGTGTGAGGCGGTGCACGCTTTACAGGCAATAGATGGATGGATGCAAAACTTTAATGAAAGTCCTGAGGTACACGACTCAGCGCGCAGCGGGCCGTCCGCTCCCACGTTGGGACAGTCGGACCATGCCCGACCGCCGCATCGTAGGCCCTCTGGACAGCCGTGGTTGAACGCGGTTAAACCAAGTTTTTCGAGCGAAAGCACGATTTTGCTTGCTTTGGGAAAGGACGCAGACGCTGCTCGGCGCGGCAGCAGCAGCGATCGAATTGACCTTCATGCTGCGTCTCGCTTCAACGCGAACTAAGAGTCAAAAGCACAGTGCATACGAAGCTACCAGCACTCGGAGCACTCCCAGCAAAGGTCGTGGGTTCGGGTGTCTTAATTAACTCTATATAAATTAGCTGTACCTTAATTAACCTTGCCCTAACGACAAAGGTGGTAGGTTCGACTCCCGCATAAGCCCGAAGGTGCGACTCCCACCAATGGTCGTGGGTTCGAGTGCCTGAATTAACTCCATCTTAATTAACACGATGACGACGGTGACCCGAGCACCGTCAGAATTGTTGCGCGAGCGTTCCGCCGGTGGGGGCAGGCTAAGTCCCAGTTTGACCTTGGCTGATCTTGAAGGTCAGATTAACGGAACCAGGCGTTTTCTGAGTTTGTACCTGGAGTAGTATAGCTATCGCTCTAATACATAGTAGAACAACAGTTGAGAAGGTGGGGAAGAACGACAGAATGCGCTGTCTCTCAATCACGCAAGACCAGAAATAAAATGCGCGTCTTGCAATAACGAGTACAACATGATTGGTTTTGTTTTCCTGGTCAAGTAAGGTAACGTAACGAACCAGCGATACCTGACTGTGATATTTTTTTAACTGTATTGTCTTTTAAATGCAGAAGTCTTAAGCGGGAACTCATGGGGGGTAAATTAGTATTCCTGTCACAGCAAGGATTGTGCGAAGCCAAGTTGCGGTGAAGGCGAAGTTTACGAAAACGTCTTGTCGGGCAACTCAAGTTCAGCTGAGTGTTTCTGCTTCAAATCTGCCACCCTTTCAATTTCTGAGCAGAGCAGAGGAACTAACGAAGCACCGCACTCTCAACCTCAGCATTGTCCCAAGGCGCAATTGCAGCACAGCGCGTTTCCCGAGGTTCCCACCGATGTTCCCGAAGAGAGCGGATAAAGGGCTAAGGAATCAGGCGTTTTCTCTTTCTTTTTTATGTCATTCACTAAATAGCATCCTGCTTCCCTTCCTTAATTTAGCTGTTGCTTTTTCACGCGCGCCAGTGCTTCCGCGAGACACTTCTCTCGACGAGTCAGTTCCGTTCCTTCTTGTTTAGTCTTCAGGAGCGCTTAGTCGGACCACTTTGCGTCCTTCCTGCGAAGCGTTCGCTTAGTGTTTCCCCCGGGTTTCTTCCTCTTCTTATTCGTCTTCTTTCTCTTCTTAGCTTACGTGTCCCGGTGTTTGCTGATCACTCCATCTTCCGCGTTAGACAGCTGCGAGATTAGCGCACCCTCCCGTGGCATTGAGCTGACGAAATCTCTAAGCATTTTCACTTCTGCGCCATTTGCGATAAAAGGAAAAAACATAGTGGAGGGCAGAGAGAGAGATATATATATATATATATAAGGCGACGTGAGGTTGCGCCATTCTCCAATTTGCCCTGTCAACTTAGTAACGGGAGCAACGCCTGTCACACTGTTCCATCTATCATCGACTGGCTGGTGACATATCGGTCTGACAGCGAACTACGATGTACAAGTGTGTGGAATCGACCTGAACAAAGGCGCATTCAGGAGCCCTGTGCCGGCAAGAGCTTCCCTCTTAGCCAAGGTGTAAGAAAAACCTCTCTGTTTTTCATCATTATCATCATCAGCCTATATGAAATCATCGTTGTTATCATCATCAGCCTATATGAAATCATCGTTGTTATCATCATCAGCCTATATTTATGTCCACTGCAGGACGAAGACCTCTCCCTGCGATCTCCAATTACCCCTGTCTTGCGCTAACTGATTCCAACTTGCGCCTGCAAATTTGCTAACCTCCTCACCCCACCTAGTTTTCTGCCATCTTCGACTGCGCTTCCCTTCTCTTTATGCCCTAAGTCAATTACTCACAGGGGACCTTGTTCATGAGAAGGAAATTTACAGAATAATAAAATTGGGTTGGAGTGCATACGGCAGGCATTGCCAAGTCCTGACTGAGAACTTACCGCTGTCGTTCAAAAGAAAGGTGTACAGTCATTGCATTCTACCGGTGCTAACAGATGGGGCAGAAACTTGGAGGTTAACAAGGAAGCCCAAGAACAAGTTAAGGACTGCACAAAAAGCGATAGAACAGAAAATGTTAGGCCTAACATTGAGGGACAGGAAAAGAGCGGGGTGGATCAGAGAGCAAGCGGGGATAGCCGATATTCTAATTGACATCAAGAGAAAGAAATGGAACTGGGCAGGCCATGTAATGCGTAGGATGGATGATCGATGGTTCATTAGAGTTACAGAATGGATACCATCCCAATCATATCTGGCTGAAACCGTCATGCGGCACCTGGAGCAAGCATTAGACATTCTATAGGCAAGTACACAAGGTTCGTTGCGGACAGAAATTGATCGTGATTGACCAGAGCCAGCAATGTTGGGATTAGACAGTGCAAATCTTTCTTCTACTATCTGTTATCAGTGCAATTTTTATTAAATCATCACATTTGCACATTTTTTGTATGGCTACAGGTTAGAAGTTACGCGGCACACTTGCTTTTTGGCAGCAAGGGAAAAGGGACAATATCAGGTATTACGGCAAGTTGATTGATTGATTGATTGATTGATTGATTGATTTATTTATTTATTTATTTATTTAGTGAGTGATTGATTGATATTTATAGAGATCGATCGATTTCAGCATCCAAAAGAAAAGTTCACCACGTAAGAACGGCACAGTGGAAGGCTCCGTATTACACCACCGGGCATTGGTTAACGTTTAATTAAATACCCGAGCGCTTTTGAAATCCTGCTCCCGTCAAAACGTGGTCGTCGCCGCCAGAAAACAAGCTCGGGAATGTGCGGAGCACAACATTACAGCTAATGAGTCCATGCAGCAGGTGCTACTATCATCGTAATCTGTAGTGAAGCCTTACATTTTCAAACTATTCGGCTCCTACTAATTGGATGCTACATATGCGACACACTTTTCTCAATATAACTGTCAGAGTCAATAAAAGAATACTGGAACGTTAAAACCTGCATCAATGCACCTTTCGCTTACAAGTTGCCACACAATAATGCGAAAAAGTGCGCGCCCTTTGCGAATCCGCGGTCCCTGGTTCGCCCACGCTGGCTCCGTAGCTTGCGCGGCGCTGCATAATTTAATGAGACAAAGTGTGTGAGAACTTTGTCGAGGACGAGAGTACCGAGCTTGGAAGCAAGATGTGCTTCGTCTTCAGAATATGTGAGAGCAGTGAATTTATATCTCGCGCATCTGTCTTCGAGAAACGGCGTCCTCGTTATCCGTATCTCCCACGCCAAAAAGAGTTGATGCTTTGCGGGCGATAACTCAAGCTTCCTGCGCAAGAGCTCGGAAAGGTTAGGTGTCAAGGTGGTGAAAACCAACCGCGGAGAAAAAAAATGGCGATAGCGGCTCGAAACGCCGCCACCTAATCTAGAACTAGCCGAGAACATATTTTTTTTTCTGAATTCTCTCGGAAGCTTCATACGCGAGTTTAGATGCTCCACGAATGCGTTAATCGGCAAAAAAGGTGAAAATAGCGGAGTTCCTGGACCACTACAGAAGCAAGAACGTTTTCTAGCAGAAATAACTGACGTGAACAGCAAAGAAGGCGAAACGCGGACTATCTGCATGGCAAGCAAAAAGGGCGCTACATCGGTCGTTTTCTGGTATATTATGCGTCGAATCGAATACCAAGTGCTCAGTTGCTATTACCATTTGTGTGTCAAGTGCCTTCTTCCCTGCTTTCCATGTCAGTAAAACACCTCACCAACTTTCCCGAGACGAGGCGATTTTATCCATGACCGCGTTTTCCGCTGAAAACCTACTTTGTAATGTGCATCAAAACGAGATCAACAGGAGCACCGGTAGCAAATATTTTTGTGCTCTTATGAGGTCGGAGGTTTTTATATTTGTTTTGCACTGCCCATCGTTTTCAGTTTCCATACAAGGAGAGAAGTACACTGCATCAAACTGCATCCGACCTTCACAGTGCTGTGTTATGCCCCACACGATGGATTCCACAAGAATATTACATGCGCTTCATAATGGCTTCACTGCAGTACAGTTCTTTAATGGGATGAAGCATACACAATACATTACGGTGACGAAACTCGTCTTGTCGGGGATGATAATGGTAAAGAAAAGCGGTCACCGACCACGAAATAAAACTTTCAAAGAAAACAAAAGATTCGTTTTCTTTTAAAGCTGTATTTCGTGGTCGGTTCCCGCTTTTCTTTACCATTAAAATGAAGGGAAGTAGACAACGTACCATTATTTCGTTTACCTCGGTGGCGCCTCCAGGACATCAAAGGGGCAACGGGGGCGCAAAAGCTGGATACCGGACTTGTCGTGGGTTGGGGACTCGCCGAGGGTGTGTAAAATCGGCTGCCCATTGTACGATGTGGGATCGCTGATAGTCGACGTTACCTGTACAGTAAAGATTTTTAAGATGCACGTGTCACCAAAGGAGCACCTTTTTCTGGAGGTCGGGAGTTGTGCAGTTGAAAATAACATTTTAAGCATCCTTCTTTAATGCGAATCGTTATTGGGTACGATCGTTAAGCGTCTTCGTATGGTGAGATGGATAGTATGGTCCAATCGACCGACTGAGTAGTGCAAGTCAGCGCAGCTCTGTTGTGCGTAATAAAACCATGTATCACTTCATAAAAGCTGAGCATATAATGCCGCCTGATAGGTGTCTCTAAGGTACGCAGTCATCTTAATGTAACAGTGCATGACTCGTTCAACGCCTTTGTTTAATTTTCTTAAACTTCTCACATTTGGTGTGCCCCATTCACAAGCCACTGTATATGTGGCCATTCTTAGGCAATCCTCCACAATAGGTTAACGTCACTGTAGCACAGGTAGTTCCATTTCGGTTTAGATCGACAGAAACCTGAGCTAGTTGGTAGAGATTCGCGTTAGAAAAGATTAGGCGTGCAGATAGGGACACAAGAAGAGGGAAACGGAAGCGGCGTTTTTGTTGTCAGTCTCCGTCTTTTTGCGCTCGAGTGTGCGCGTCTAACGGCTTCTTATACATGAATCCATTTTGCTGTAGTTTGTGAACGGTGTACCGCATAAACGTAAACATCGCATGAGATTAAAGTCGTGTCCTGTGCGGAACACCATAACATTGCTTCAACATTGTACGACACACAAGTCGTCATTTCGTCGTCATACTATCGTCATCACCGTCGTCCCGACTTGCTGCTGTCCTCACAAAGACCCGCGCGTCACACACATCATTGCTCGTCTTACACAAATATGTTCGTCCGTCTGGCTAAGCTTTTGGGACGCCCAAACGATGCTTGATTACCAGCCACCTGCAAAATGTTTTGCACAACATTGATTCTCACAGTCCGTAAAATCTGCAACGTTCTTTCCTGTCTTTTCTTTTAATAGCGGAGCTGTTTAAGCTCTTGTTTAGGCCACGTAGTGCAAACAAAAAACTGCGCCTGGTGATGACGTCACCGCACGTTGCCTAGCAATCACCTCGCGAAGTGGCGTGTGCTTCGCTTCCTCTCCGTGCCGTGCACATGTTGCGTTGACATGGGACGTTAAGGAGAGGCAAGGTGAGCGTGCGCACGGCGCGCTCTATGCTCGGAAGAGAGAAAGAGAAAATGAGAGCGACAGAGAGAGGGGACGAAATTGTAGCAGCAACGACGAGGCTAAGCGCAGAGCTGCTGCCGACGCCGTCCGCGTTTCCCCGCGTTCGCGCCGATCGCGCGCGATGTCCGTGACTGCAGCCGCGGCGGCTCGGCGGCGGCTCGGCAGGTTTCGACCAGCCAAGCCCCGGCAAGTGTGGAGGTGCAGCTTGGCCGTGACGTCACCGGGGAGATAAAGCTCGGAGCCGCCGCGACGGCGGCAGAACTCTCGTTGACTCTGTGGCGAGTACATGTAGCCTTGACATGGGGCAACCAAAGAAGATCTGGACACCCGAAGAAGAAGCCGTTCATCTTGAAGGGCGTCGCGCGGCCAAGCGAGAATCTGCGCGTCGGCGGCGAGACGATTCAGAATACCGTACCTAGCAGCACTTAGCATTTCCTAGCAAAACTTAGCCAAGCCTAGTAGAACCTAGAAGAAGCTAGGTCGATCACCACTACTAGTGCAAGCTGCCCACATATTTTTTTTTTTTGCATTTGCATATTTCCGTGCAAATAACAAAAGACACATTTGTATAGCGTCAGTTTATACATATTGAGAGATTTCATGACTCAGTGTGATAAATAAGCTAGGTAAATTGGTTCCCTCGTTTCCTACAAGAGAAGAAAGAAGGCGAGAGAATGCAGAAGGGTGCAATTCAAACCGGCTTCCCAGTGTGAGCTGAAAGCAGTGAGTTTAACACATGAGGAAAGGCCAAGAATACGGAGGAACAGGGGCGCATTCGCGAAAAAGCGCGCAATGCGTGTACACTCAATAATGTATTCCACAATTTTGTAGTCTTTAAAAATGCGGAGCACGCCTTTATGGCGTCTCTGCATATTTCGGTTGGGACGAGCGTCTGAGGCCACCCTTTTCCGAAAGCGCAGCTTGGTGGACTTAGCTCAAACTACGACTCAAGTCGACATCTCGCCCTTCCTCCCCGATATAACTGGAAGATCTGAACCACTCCATAGCAAGAGCTACGCCTGCCACCATGGTCACTGCTCGTTCACCACGTAAAACACGTTAGCGGGTCCAGATAGCTGGATTCAGTAGAGTATTTTATCATAGAGTTACCGTCTTACCGTTAACGTTTACGAGACTCTCGGTATTTGCCGCGGACGTCTGGCGTGTTTACTGAAGAGGATGGAAAACTGGACGAGTTGGTATTGATTCATGGCAAATAAGCAACACCGAACTATATAAACGAAGACAAAGGAAGGTGTAGCGCTTTTGTTGTGTCTACATCTTCCTTCGTCTTCGGTTCTAGTGCGCTGCTGCTTATTTGCCATGGAAGTTTACTGAGACGATGTGTATGAAACTAGGCAACACGGAGAGAAGATTCGGTGCACCTCTAATCAGGACGAGGCAAGTCACGGACAAATCAACGCTATAGGAAACCTTCGTACCAACGACTACGCCCTGTTTAGAATAGCGCTTGTGCGTGTGCGTATGAAAGCTCCCGGCAATGAAGATGAGGATTAACTGGTATCCTCTTCGAAACGGGGCGATGACAAATGGTCACCTAGCCTGCTTGAGCTAATCAGGTAATCTATACACGCCTATTAGTCTAGCATTCTGCCTATATATCTCTTTATTCTTTTCTTTCTTCCTTAAAACTTACATATCTACCTTGTTTAGTTACCTCCTTGTACGGTGTAAATATGCCTGTAACGGTTCCGGTCGAGTCTCTTCCCTGCTTTTTTTTTTTTACTATCAATATTCTAAATGTATCTAGATTAACAACGCTAAATGCTGTGGCGTGCTTTCTAGGGCCTAGCAGAGTCAAAACAAACAGCTGATCTAAGTAATAATGACAAACCATTCCTAACACTTTGTCCTCAACATGAGCGTGAGCTTAGGATTGAAGCGGGTAGCCTGGGCGCTGCAATGTAGTTACGCAATTGCGGTAACCGGTGGATGCCGTACCGGTAAACTTGCCGGACGGCGGCGAATACCGAGAGCCCTGTAAACTTCGCGCACGTGCAGTCGTGACAGCCGATATCGGTAACGGTAACGGGGGTATGGGGACTCTATGCTAAAACACTCTAGCACTACAACCCAGCTGGGTTCTGACAGCAGACTAGGACTAAGAATCATTAAGCAATAACGTTTCTCTTTCTCTCTCTCTCTCTCTCTCTCTCTGTCTTTATCTGATAGTTTTTCACTTTATGGCGTTGCGCTGCTGAACACTAAATCATGGGATCAAATCCCAGCCGCGGCGGCCGCATTTCGATGGGGGCGAATACGAAAACACCCGTGTACTTATATTTAGGTGCCCCAGGGGGTCTAAATTAATCCGGAGTCCCCCACTACGGCGTGCCGCATAATCAGATCGTGGTTTGGCACGTAATACACCAGAATATAGTTTTAGATGCGAGAGCACCTTATGCTCGGGGTAGTGTCCGTTCTGCGGCGTCCGCACCCATACTGCGCATGCGCAACTCTCCCTCATTCTCCTCTCCTACGCAGGTGTGCGCTCTCCTCCTCCCCTCTCCCCCTCTCCGCCACAGGTGCGGCGCAGCAATTCATTGCATATAACTCTCTCTCTCACTCTCTCTCTAAGGGTGCGCCGGTAGGCGGCGCAAGTGTCGTGGCGCAGTATCGCGGCGCTGTGCTTCCGTCATTCTCTCTCTGTGCAACGATGTGCGAAACGCCATGAACAGCGTCAACGTCGGCGCTAGTTGCAGCGGCAGCGCCACCGCCGCGGAGCAGAGGGAGGCTCGGGAAGCCGGGGTTGTTGCGTTCGGAATTTCGGGCACAGCTGCAACGTGTGCGACCGGCTTTGGTTCGACAACAATCTGAGCAAGGTCGGGGACGAACGTCAGCGTCGGGGCAAGTCGTGAACGTTCCGATCGAAGTGCAGGAACTCATGTAATGCCTACCCAGGAACGTTCCCGACGACGCGGCGATCGAACGAAAACAACCCCGTACAAACGTCTCCTCTCTTCTCAATACATTCTCTCACTCTAACTTTCATTGGGTTGTGTTGCCAAGTGAAACGAAACGGAAACTCGATGCGCACCCACCGCGATGCTTTCGCATCCCACCATGGTTCCCCGTAGGGTGAGATGATGTGTTTTATTTTTTACTTTATCACTTGCATAGCTAGCTTATTTTGCAGTTAATACCAGAGCAAGGAGCATTGTTTGAGTGTCCCGTCGTCTTGGGACGCGTGGCGTCTCAGTTGTTGTGCACCTTACTACGAACCTAGCACCTTTGCACAAGCGCAATGTCAACGTGCGACGGCACACCCCTCCGCAAAGGAGTAGGCTCATCAATGAAGCGGCAGTGTATGCTAGCGCGTCTTTCTTTCACGATACTGTCGCTCTCTATAGAGCGTTTGTACTAAATTATCGGAAAGAAAGGGTCATCCTTTTTAGCTCCAGATGACCAAACACTATTGATAAAAGCCACAAGCGAAAAACAGAAAAAAGAAAGAAAAACGATGAAGATGAAGCCGAAAAAGAAGTTTCCCGTTTGTTTAGCTTGAGCTGAAAGAGAGCTGAGCAATTGAGACAGTCACTGCAGTGCTGAAGGTGAAGGTGACGGGTCGAAGAGGCAAAAAGAGAGACGATGGGTAGGAGCCGCGTGAAGAAACACACAAACACACGTAAAAATGAAGGCAGCGGCGGTAGGGAGTTCCAATGTTGTTCCCACATCGGAAGGTTCGGAAGATCTGAGCAGCGAAACAAATAAAAAAAACGATACACAGAACGCAGAGCAAGCTATACAGGCTGACACCGTCCCTCCGCGGAAGGTGATAGGATTGAGTGCGCGCTCGTAAGGGTAGACGGTAAGAGCTCCCTACGACTGGAGCTGTCGGCAGCGTGCTGCAGGTCGATATCACTCAGAGAACACAAAAGAGGCTGTTGTTGTTGTTGTGGATTCTGGGCATTTGAAAGGCGGTGAAAACTTACGTAGAAATTCCCAGCTCTCCCTGCGGAGTCCCCGCGCTGCTTGCGGTGTGCCCACGAGATACCGGTGAAGTGAGAGCAATTTAGTTATGTGATTGCGGCAGTTTCTCTCACTCTCTCTCTCTCTCTTTCGTTTTTTAAATAGGTTACCTCTGGAAATCTATACGGCAAGAAACCATAGATATAGTTGCAAGATCTTTTATTTGTATAGTCATGGTCTGTAAACGACAATTTTTCTGTTCACGGGCATCACATGATTATTTTTTCCGTTTAACGGCGCGGTGTCACACAACATCCTTTTCTTTCACGAGGGACAGCTGAGGTTAGACCTTAGTCAAAATGCTGCAGATACGTAAGAAGCCCCAGCTATAAGAAAGGGGCTGAGCGGGAAGGGGTGGGGAATATCATCAGACCTACGCAGTATAAGGAAGCGCAGTGCAGGGGGGTTGATGAATTAAAAGACAAGGTTCTGGTCAATCAAAGGTTGAATCCTCGTAACGAAAATCCGCTTTAAGAGAAAACATGAACTCTGACACGTGTAAAAAGCAGTCCGCAACATCCCGCTTTTTTTTTTTAATCGACCGAGAAACACTCTGGCTTTAGTAAAGCACGTGCACGCGACTCTGACGAGTAGCGGCAGCACTGAGATAGAACATGTAAGCCACACAAAACGTAAGTCGAACAGAACATGTTCTAAGTCACACAGAACATGTAAGTAAGGTCTGATGCTCCACAGTATACAACGTGTAATTCCAGCAAAAAAAGTGTCTTTCGTATTATGCCGGCAGCACAATTTTTACGTTGTATGGATACTAATTACCAAGACATAAAAGCCGCACACCACTGCATTGACGCGGGAACAGTCAAATCATAAAGTAAGTGTTCCCGTAGACAGTGCTATCGGTGGTTTTTCAAATAACGTCCCTTTCTTCGGCAAAGATTTCAAAGACGATATAGACTTCTTATGCAATTCGATTTTCGCCTTATGTACTCTTTGTTCACCATTCGGTAGCTCTCCTTCCAATTTTGTTTCTTTATATTCTCGTTTACGTTTCGATTAAATCTAAACGCGGGTTAATGCAAACGCTCTTTGAAGTTCCAAGGCGGTTGGATTCGTCAGGCAAACGATGGTACTTTTGTTTTAACCGTGGGATGTTACAGGCGAGCAAAGAATAAGTAACGGGAACTGCTCACTTGTGTTCACTATTATATTGTCTGTTTTATCTGTTGTTGCTGTGTGAGCTCACAATAGCTAAATAATGAGCTTTCTTTTTTTTTTTTTTTTTTTTTGTATGGACCGTCGCTAACTGCCCAATGAGAAGAAGGGCTTAGAAGGGATAGCGCAACACTACAGAACCACGAATTGAGCTCCTTAATGGTTTGATCGCTTCCATTACCTATATAAATGAGGAGCACTTTCGTCTTGATTCTTTTCAGTGAGTTAACGCTCATTTTACTTCTTTTTCTTTAGTTAAGCTAGCAAATACAAATAGTCTGCGGTCGGTTTTTGGTTCTAACTACCTTACAAAATTCAACTTACTACCGCTTTTTCCTTTCTGAATGCACCAGTGTTCTTCCATTAGCTTATAGTGGTGTACACTTTTAACAAAAATTATAAGTAGTTACTGACATAATGTTACAATCGCACATGCCTTGTTATCAGGTTCATAGTAAAGTGCAGCGAGTAGAACACACTTAGGATTGTGTAAGCTCACTAACAAGGAAGACAAGCAAGTGGGCACAAACTAGCTCAAAGTTAAACACAGGCTTTATTAGAAACAGGTGCACATGGTATTCGTGCTTGATTAGCGGTCAACATGACATGCAGATGCACATATTTACACGCATGCATATTGCACTCACGTGGAAGCAAAGATGCCATGCGCACACTTTATCTTATTAAAAAAATGGCTGTGGCTTAACTCAGTTATGCCTGGGTGTGCGTAGCGAGAGGTACGGTTAATCTTGGATGGAAAAACTTTATTATTTATTGAGGGAGGGGAAAAGGTTTATTGTTTAGCTTGGTTCTCTCTACGGTTGCATCTTTATCGTTTAGCTTCGTACGTCTGAGTATTTAGGTTTGGTTGTTACCTCTCGTTAAGTTATGGTTACATTAAAGACTAGATGTACTTAAAGTGTAACGCATTTATTATGAAAGTATTAATCTTATTGTTTCTCAATTGCCACAAAGACAGCCCGAATGTCGCTGAGGCGGGAGGATAAGGGGTTGTCGTCCAGTGACTTGAACACGTTTCGGGTGCTATCCTCATCTGAATCCACTCGTCTGGCCGCTTCGTACTTACGACGCTTCTCGAGGCGTGCGGCTCGTTCTTCCTCCGTCTCCTCGGCTCGCTGCCCCCTCTTGGTTTCGTTCCGACGACGAAGCCTGGCTTCTTTCAGTCTCTCCGACTCACTTTCCATATCTGCCGACGAATCCCACTAAGCCGCCCCTTCTATATATACGATGCAACGCCAGCTCCTCCTCTGTTGTTGCAACGCGCTTTCACTGGCTCCTCCTCTGACGTCATGCCAGATGGCGCGGCTAGTGGCGCTGCCAGCTGCGGCGGTTGCTAGGCAACGGCTCAGCTCGCGGTGCGGCCACCGGCCACAGCGAAACGGCGATAATACGGCCAATGTAGCTCTGGCTACAAAACTGCCAGCCCTTCCACTGGGGTGGAGATGGAAGACCAGCGAAGCTGTACTATGGTGGGAATTACATATTTCCAATTATGACTATTAGGATGTGTTGGTATAATTGGTTATTTCGACTATTAAAGAATGAGAAATATATATGCTCCAGTGGTTTTCATTTATTTAGTGTCCACACGGACCATGGCCTTATGGTCGCTACGGTATACACCGCCATAGGGTGTACGGAAAAGGTTGGCACGTTCTTCATAAACACGTCACCAACGCCGCACGCGTTTGGTGCGAACGCAGGCAAAACGCCACCGCCGTCGACAACTATTCTGCGCGTTGCTGATGCTGCTACATGTCCAAGTTTATACAGCTCCTCAGAATTTTGAGAATGACAGCCCTAAACAAATGTCATGAAACAAAACACCGGCAGCGCATGCCTTTTTTGTTAAATCTTCTCAGACTGAAATATTAAAAGTGCGAAACAAAAAATGCTCGAGCCAATTAGAGGTTTTTTTTTCTACACGCGGACACGACCATCGGAGACTGAGCCCTTAACAGCGTCGCCGTAAAGAAGATGATTCTTGAGACAGCAAGCGAGGTCCTGCTCACACACTTGTCATTTAAGCTCGCTATTTTTGCTGCTTCAATAATCAGTCATGCAAGTTCATCTCAGCGTTTCATCTCACCAGACGCGATGGCTCATCTAAGTCGGCAAAGGAACAAATAAAAATTACATGGTTTTCAAATGGTTCATTACTGCCTTCTGATTCTATACTTAACAAGTTGAAACTAACGTTGGAAATGTACGTGTTCTGTCCAGAAATACAACATTCAAAATTTTGCGTTCATTGTGTTCACATCTGATCTTCTGTTTCCTGTTGTGTAAAAACTGCATAGATTGTCTGCGTTATTCAAAGCCACATGCGCATCTTCTGCGTATCATTTCTCATTGTTTTCTTATCATTTTTCTTATCTGGTCAAGCTGCTGTAACGCAGATTTTCTTCCAACCATGCCCGACACTTGCGTACGTTTGCTCGTGCACTTTATAGTAACCTGAAAGAACGCATTATTTAGTGCTGCACGCATTATCTAGTGCTGCATTTGTGGGCAACTAAATGAAACTAAACCAAATCTGGAGCCTCATTACATACCTTTAGAGCGCCACAACCGCGCAGTCAAAGCGGAGTTCGAAGTGGACGGGCTGATGCCGGATGACACCATCCAAAGAACGCATCAGAAGTACGTCTTTCTATGGTTGGCGCTTTAGACGTAGACGGGGTACCGAGTGTGGGGCTCAAGAACGTCCTATCGGGAACTACCAAAGCAAGATCCTTACATCTTTTACGAAACTAAGGCCAACGGGTTAAGACACGGCATGACTCAGAGTTGCAACGTGCCTGAATAGATACGCAAATGACCAATTGCTGTTATCCGGGAATTCTCTACGCAGATCATGCGGAGGATCTCCTCACTATATATTCCTGCTTTCTTTCTTGTTTCTCTCTCTCTCTCTCTTCTATAATTAAGCCTTGGTACCTCTGCACTCGTCTCCAACAGCACTAAAGTCCTCGTCTCGCTCTCTAACAGTGCATTCTCTATTCACGTCATCTTTAACGTTTCCCGTCCCAACATCGCTCGCCCGTTAATGCTAAAGCGATGGCAGACATCCAGCGGGACAAGCTTAAGAGAAAGCGCATTAGGTCGGACCTGAATGATGAAACACGTAAAGGGAAGAAGGTCGGCGAGGCAATCTCGCTGAGCGCTTGCGCCACCGTCGGTGCCGGCAGCACTCAGACTCGCGTCGAACGTATCGGAAAGTGCAGGCACAGCAGAGTGAAAGCGCTGCAACAGTATAGTTAAGCTATAAAACGACATCGGAAGAGAAAAGCTCGATGGAAGCGTCGTGCGAGGCGGTGGAAAAGCGCTGGAGCACGCGGCCACGCTCACGAAGAGCAGGTAAGTTCTGACAGAGAGTTCAGTGGGTAAAGGTACGAGTTTAGGTGAAAGGGTTTTTGAGAAAGGAGAAAATTAGGTCTGCCGGTTATTCCTCTTTTCCTTTCCGGGCATTTCTTTAAACACACCTAATGAGAAGAAATAAATATATACGAACAGCTGGCTAGCGTTGTGTGTCCCGCTGCGGAGGATTTTAGCCACGTAGCGTCTTGTATCGTTGTCACGGTGGTACTGACGAATGATAGTATAGGCAGGCAAGTGGCTAAACTTAAGAAAATGAATCTACTTGTTGGGCTAGCCTTGTGCCTCGCAAAACAAACAAGGAACTCGGGAGTGATAGTGGAGGGAACGGCAGCGCCGTCGGCGATCGTCGGATCTTGTGATACTGCCCGCCGCTATTTATAGACGCGTCACTGCAAGCCCCTGAGCCGTCGAAGATGCTCGCGTCGATTCGAGATCTTACTATAATCACGTCACTATGCAACATTTCTGGCGCGCGTACAATCTGATTAGATCGACGGCACCCCTGTCGCTTTCCCTACCGTGTTCGTGACGGGACAATGCAGGCGTAGTCTGATACAGCAAGCGTGTCTCGCAATGAAACGAAAGAGTGATAGCAGTGATGACACGGCGAAAACTATCGCCCGCTAAAAGTAAACCAAACGCATGCCTGGAAATATCGGTAATTTATACTGTCTTCATTCTGAGGCACGTAAAAACTAGTTCGGGGTTGGAGGCAAAGGGTTTTAGTCATGCAGCCAATATATGGCCACCCTAGGTGCTGCAATGCTGTTGACGAGCTTGAATGCACTCAATAGCGCTTCTTGCAAGCTTAACCAGCGCCTAAATTTAATCATTGATCTGATTTTTTTTTCTTTTTTTTTTGCCGTGAACCTTTGCAGTGGGCTAGACGCAGTAGCAAACTGAAGGACTCCTCTTCTTTTTTATTTTTATTTTTTTATTTGGCATGATAAAAAAAATGATGAAACACGAATGCGGCGACGGCTACTCCGTCTCGTGAAGAGTTAGTGTTTTACACATACGGCTCCTATGCATGAGCGTAGAGGGATAATAATTTATCTTGACCACCTGCAATTTCTTTACATGCACCTATACGGTCTATTCACACGAGAAGTTCTGCTCCCATAGGAATACGGCTCACGTGGCACGGACTCGAACCCGCCACGTCGTGCTGAGCAGCATAATGCTGCAGCGGCTGAGCCGCCGCGGTCGCTTCTATCAGGTCTTAATTACAGGTCCCTCCTATACATAATGCATGAGTAATGACAAGCAATTTTTTTTCTGCGTGTACACTGATCAAAAACGTTGAGCAACTTTTAGCTACGAACACAGAGAGGCCTTTCAGGTTATTCGCGCTGATGAGCCGTGATAAAAACGGCATAACTTTGACGTCGACATCAGAGAACCTGAACAACGGATTTCGCATTAACGAAAAAAAAAACAACTAAATGCCGAGAAATATGGATATTTACTGATAAATGGATATCTTTACAAAAGGATTAATACAGCTTACTGACGAAAAGCTTGTTTAGTCGTTGGCTTTGTCGACCTTCTGCGCTTTTTTGACAACCTTTATTAGATTTGTTCACTGAGCTAACACGTACGGTACACGCTTTTCTATGCTTGTTTCTGTATATATATATATATATATATATATATATATATATATATATATATATATATAACGCTACATCACTTGTGTTTGGTAGAGAATTATTTGCGGCAAAGGTCAAACAGGCCTGAAAACAGCCTGTTCTGTTTATTTTTCATATATATAGTTTTAATTATTGCTCGTTCATTGTGCTTGGAACACACGAATCACGTTTAATATAGTTTCTGCGTTCCGTCATATATTCTTTACTTTTCTCTTTTTTTTTCTTTCTTTATTTAGTTCGAACCGATTCTTTGAAAATCGCCTGTGACAAATTGCGTTGTTCTGCCTTTTCAGGTACATTCATGGAAGAGGCGTAAATTACCTGCACGAAAAATTGGAATGTCGATAATTTGTTTTCTTTCTAATTACTGGCGCTTTTGTGTACACCAGCACGTCTTTCTTTTATTTATTTTTTCTACGCACTTAATTCTTTTTTTTCTTTCGCACTTCTTCCGGTTAAAGTTCTGTCCCTGATGAGCTCAGAAACGTTTGTCGTAATTTTATACATTTCGGTTTTCCTTTCTTGGCATTTGTTACTTCTGTAGGCCGCAATATGCGCTTCGTTTTAATTTTTTTTTCAGTCGTGGCATTACGACGTTCATAAATCGTATATATGTTACACCTACGTTTATTATTTATATTGTCCGTTTCACAGGAATAAATTTTATGCTTGCTCGGAATGTTTCAACCATTTCAAGCCGTTCAACGGTCCAGGAAACCCCTTTAAGCACTTCGTTCTTCCTCGCTTCAATCCTTAAGCACGTTCCCTTATGCAAGTGCTGTTTGCAACAAGATTTCAGTGCCGTCTGTAGATAGGGTATTGCTCAACCCAACCTGAACCGTGCTCACCGACTTACTGCTTATCTCGGATGAAATTCTCAAGAGCCCGTCGCCTTTAGACTAGGCCCTGTAATCGCCTTAACGCCTTGCGGAACGGATTTGGCACGTTCGTCTCGAAGAAACGGTGCCCTGGGGGAATTACACTGGTTCGTTGCCACGAGCTAAAGTAGAAGAAGACAAAGTACGTAGCACCCAGCCGTAAGATACGGGTGCCGGCAACTGTTCATATCACTGCGGCTCGATATAGGCAGTTTTCTTCGACCGAAGACAGAAAGAAGCCTCTCATTAGAAAAATCTACGAACTTTATCTACCCAAACTATTCTTGGAACCGACAATGGTGTCCTATAACCGACGATTCGAAGTATCATTTACCAGGTTGTGTTCCCGTATTCCACCAATTAAAATCTTTACTTGCACAGATGTGGTCTGGCGGTATCCCCTTGATACTACATCTGCAGTGAACCGTAATTCGTCGATCACTTTTTACTATCGTGTCGGCGGTTTTCTACTCAACGAAAACGATGTTCGGAAATTCCGCTGCGCAATCTATGACTGCGTTTATGCAGTGCTGTTCTACTCTCACTTGGAGCAAAGGTATTAGGAAACAGCCACAGGAACGTTTGCCGAGCCATTTATAAATTACCTCTGTGACACAAAAAGATTACCTTATTAATATTTTCCATTTTCCATGATTGAACTACTTCATCTTCAATAAATTATCAATTTAGAAAATTCAAATAGCAAAAGCACAAATTCACAGTAATAATAATAATATTATTATTATTCAAAATGTAGCTTACTCATCCTTTACATCTGCCCTTTAGGTATTTTTAATATTAAGATAATGTTACTATTTCTGTCTACGCAAGGCTGACTACCTTATTATACACTATTTATTTCATTTATCGTCGGCTTCTTTCTCAACTTCGATTATTAATTTATTTCCCCCGAGCCAATCGATGACAACTGTGACCCGTTCTACGCTACGGAAACAACCCCTCACCCGAGATGCCAGCGGTCCACCGGCCCACATGAAAGGACAACACCGAAGCAGACATATATAAGCGCCACATGGTACTTGATTTATTAGGACATTTAGCGGAAATTGCAAATTGGATCGTTGTTTAGCAACTCGGAAAGGTAATAGCGGGAATGTTTATAATAATAGCGGGTTTATGTGTATCTGATGTGGTCTTGTATGTTGTGCGTTAATATCATAAATGTGTGTTGCGTGTCGTTGCCTATATTCATGTCTCGTGCGCCGGGAACCGTGACATTCGTATTTCACCAGCTATTTCGCTGGTGAAACAGCACAACTGACAAATTTATAGTTTACACAGCCGTTCACTAACGAAGGTTGATGAAACCGGCTCATCGGCTGACTCAATATATTTGATCATTCCCCGGGCTCCAACAAGCAGGGTTTACTGCGAAGAAGGACGGCTTTCTGTGCAACAAACGAGAAGATGTCTCGGTGTTACTCGCGATAAAGAACTGCGAAAGGTCAAAGTTTGTTTTGATTGTGTATACCTCACGCTGGTTTGAGCACTCGCTTTTCCGGGTGGTCGCTTTGGATGCGAACATTGACGTGACTTCGAAATAGGGTTGTCAGCTATTCCTTGCGCAATGTTGGGGGAACAAAAATTAGGAAAAATAGAAGAATGAATTGGTGGCTTAATTTGTCTCTTTCTTTCTTTTTTTTTCTCTCTCATTTACGGCGCGATGTACTCTCCTCTTAACTAATTGCTACTTGCGATGTTTAAGGCGCTGTGCCGTGCTCCCTAGAGGGCTGCCGAAAATAACACCTCTTCCACTCCACAGCATCTATCTATCTATCTATCTATCTATCTATCTATCTATCTATCTATCTATCTATCTATCTATCTATCTATCTATCTATCTGGCTGGCTGGCTGGCTGGCTGGCTGACTGACTGATATCTAAATATTTATCTTTATCTATGTATCTATTTATCTATCTGCGTATCTCTCTCTCTCTCTCTCTCTCTCTCTCTCTCTCTCTCTCTCTCTCTCTCTCTCTCTCTCTCTCTCTCTCTGTTACCTAAACGCGTGTCACAAGAAATAGTGAGGCAAACGCGCCGCACGTCGTTGTAGATCTTGGCGAATAATAACAACTCGAAGAGAAATGCGTGTGACGTCAATGACTAGATCTTTATTGCTGATGGCTCACATCTACACACTGACGAATGCATCCGCACACTATGCTTAGCTATCGGTCCTCTTGGTTATACAGGCCGCCCCCGCTGTCTCTTGCTGACGCAAGGGCACGCAATCCGAGCGGCAGAATGGCACACTCCGCGCGGAGGCTAATTGGAAACATCGTAGTAATTGCCTGCTGCGGTGACGGTATAAGCGCACGGTACTGGCAACACTTCGTTAAGCCCACCAGTGCCCGTGCCGCCGAAAACAAGCAGCCCTGCATTCTGTGCATCGTCACGTTCAGTTGCGTGCAGCAAAGGCCAAGCGACGCTCACTCACGAGGCGCGGCCACCGCCGTGATTTAGGGAAAAAGGCTTGCGGTAAGTGGAACAATGAGTCTGTTCACGTGTAGAAATGAAGGAGAAGTTCTGATTGAACGAAAACTCGTAGATTTCACTCTTAAATCACTCTTTGAATTTTTCCGGCATAAGAAAAAGCAAATGTGGCTTTATAAGCAAAAGAAAAACAAAAGATCAGGAAATCTATTCTTTTTTCTTTCTTTTTTTCTCGAACATTGCGCATGAATGTGTCGATGGTGCCACTGTGATTATATCACAGATTTTACGGCATTTTTCGTGTGATTAAATTATTTTGTGCAGAAGAGGCCCATAGAAGTCGCCAAAGTTGAGATTGTTTATTTTCGATTGCGCAATGTTATTTTTTGTATTACTATTTTTAAATTGGTAAACCAGTCATACGACGCTAAAAGTAATGACGTCAAGGGACGTCAGTGTGGTAACTGTCAACTGGTGTCACCGCTTTTGTTTTAACTTGCCCCCTCCCCACCAGCCCCTACTTCTTTTTTCTGTTTCATTTTCTTTTTTTTTTTTTTTTTTAATGTTTGTCGCATCAAGCTACCGATCGCAATACATATTATTCCGCAAGTTTAGTCTACGAACTTAGCTTCGGCGTCGTTCGCTGAATTAACGGTCGGTTAGCGGTCAGTCGTTAACGCTCCGAGGTGAACGCTTTGTGTTTAACGCTTAGCGGTCCTAATTATACGTAGTGAGCGCTGAAACTTAGCCAGATAAAGCTGTTTCGCGGACGTTCGGGCTTGTGGCGACGACACAAATGCATATCGATATATGTTAATAAATGGTATGAAGCCGGAAGAGTGATTCTTTTGTTGCCTTGTGACCTCTTTCTTTTATAAGCACTTTCTCTTATCGCGCTGTGGCGGTAATCGCAAAAGGCAAAAGAGAGATTATAGTCAGTGGTAATAAAAATTGAGAGCGTAGAAGCCTCTTCGTCAAAACTTCCAACCTTGCGACCAAGTACAGCGAAGAAAACCACGCTGCTACATAAGTGAGGCACCACTTCCAGTAAACTAAGGGGCACCAATTTTTTTCCCTGGGTCATTAGCGGTAAACTGTCGTAATTTGGTCGAGGGACGTAAGGTAGCTTACGCAGCTTACCGAAGATTAAGCAGCTCCGCCGGTGTCGTGTCTGCGTCACATCGAGCTAATCGAACACAGCAAACGCAAACGATAATCAAGTCGCCGGTAAGCTACTGCATTTCCCAACGGCGCTCAAAGTTAACCGTGCCTGTCTATACAATGCTGGTGTTACACTGCACTGCACACAAGTATCGTCGAAAGAGTTCGAGGCATTGCATGTCTACTACCTGACGCGGCTTTTTGCGTGGGCGTGCTCTTCCCCGGTGTATCCTCACGCGCGAACACGTCCCTGCGAGTGCGATCGAGCGCGTCGTTGTCGGCTACGCCGAACTCTCTCCACGGCTGACGCCCGGAGAAACTGGCGAAGTGCAATCAGCTTGCTCTCTTGTCTTATCCGGCCAGACTCGTTTGACGTTCCCAGCCATGCTCGTTACTACTCTTCGACGCACGCCCTTTGTTGCTATACGGTACGAATGCCCACTCTGCTTGTTAGCCGGCAGTACACACGTGTGACCATCGACGCCTATGTTCCTGTCAGCCCGGCAACTATACGATGCCGTTGTCCTCTCGTCTCAGTCCGACAGCCATACACGAGACCTGCAAACAGGCATGTCGCCCCGAGCTCTTATTTTTGCTTCTGCAAAAATAAGAAATATTTCGTATTAGCCAACACTATGACGCGCACATTGTCCATCCTATAGACTCACAAGATCGCCAGACTCCAGTGACTTCTTAAGTCCAAGCTTGAAAAAAGTACTGACACGACATTTCCGACTTTTTATTCGTCTGTCTGTCCGTCAACTGTTTGTTTGTTTGTTTGTTTGTTTGTTTGTTTGTTGTTTGTTTGTTTGTTTGTTTGTTTGTTTGTTTGTTTATTTGTTATTATTTATTTGTTTGCTTGCTTGTTTGTTTGTTTGTTTGTTTGTTTGTTTGTTTGTTTGTTTTGTTTGTTTGTTTGTTTGTTGTTTGTTTGTTTGTTTGTTTGTTTGTTTGTTTGTTTGTTTGTTGTTGTCCTGTCTGTCTGTCTGTCTGTCTGTCTGTCTGTCTGTCTGTCTGTCTGTCGTCTGTCTGTCTGTCCTGTCTGTCTGGTCTGTCTGTCTGTCCTGTCTGTCTGTCGGTCTGTCTGTCTGTCCTGTCTGTCTGTCCTGTCTGTCTGTCTGTCTGTCTGTCTGTCTGGTCTGTCTGTCTGTCTGTCTGTCTGTCTGTCTGTCTGTCTGTCTGTCTGTCTGTCTGTCTGTCTGTCGTCTGTCTGTCTGTCTGTCTGTCTGTCTGTCTGTCCTGTCTGTCTGTCTGTCTGTCTGTCTGTCTGTCTGTCTGTCTGTCTGTCTGTCTGTCTGTCTGTCTGTCTGTCTGTCTGTCTGTCTGTCTGTCTGTCTGTCTGTCTGTCTGTCTGTCTGTCTGTCTGTCTGTCTGTCTGTCTGTCTGTCTGTCCTGTCTGTCTGTCTGTCTGTCTGTCTGTCTGTCTGTCTGTCTGTCTGTCTGTCTGTCGTCTGTCTGTCTGTCTGTCTGTCTGTCTGTCTGTCTGTCTGTCTGTCTGTCTGTCTGTCTGTCTGTCTGTCTGTCTGTCTGTCTGTCTGTCTGTCTGTCTGTCTGTCTGTCTGTCTGTCTGTCTGTCTGTCTGTCTGTCTGTCTGTCTGTCTGTCTGTCTGTCTGTCTGTCTGTCTGTCTGTCCTGTCTGTCTGTCTGTCTGTCTGTCTGTCTGTCTGTCTGTCTGTCTGTCTGTCTGTCTGTCTGTCTGTCTGTCTGTCTGTCTGTCTGTCTGTCTGTCTGTCTGTCTGTCTGTCTGTCTGTCTGTCTGTCTGTCTGTCTGTCTGTTTAAAGGGAAGACTAAAACGGACAAAACACAAAAAATATATACTGGAAACCCTCTGAGTGCCCTGAATAACTTACTGCGGTACGCTGCTACTGGGCCCGATCTAGCAGCATAGCAGATGACCGAGCGAGCTGGAGCGAGTGCCAAAACATCACAATGTTATCATACCACGCGACCACCTTCTGCGTCATGATGCCTTGATACATACACTTCCTCAAAAACAAAACCGAAAGCGGTTCGTATAGAAAAGCTATTACAGTAAATTATTCACGGCACTTCGAGCCTTGCCCGCAACTTTTTTGTGTGTTTAGTCCGTTTTAGTCCTTCTTTTAACAAACAAATAAACAAATGAAAAGTAGAAAATGTCGTAATATCGAAAATAATATGTCATTACTCCTTCAACTCAAATACTTCGATCGGCAATTACGAGCCCCCTACTCCTGGATACGTTTGGGGAATCCCGCGTGACGCAGACGAGCCCCTTGCCCCCATCTCCAAAGCTGCTGCTGTATGACATTGGGAGAATTTCAGTGCCACCGGATCAACTACTGAAGGCTCCCCTAAACAATGTTAACAGGTTTCCCCCGCAATCGTGAAGCTGTAGCGCGCAGCGACAGACGCTTTCTCTCCGCAGCGCCATCCATTTGCAAGCAGGACTCGCGACACACGCACTGTGGGGCCTGAACTCTGCGAGATATCCTTTATTCAGTACCATTAGATTCTTGTCCAATCGCTCGTCGCGGGTATGAGTCACTCCTACAGAGAGAGAGAGACAAGGAGAGAGTCCTAAACGACGAAGGAGGGTGGTATAAGAAGAACCGTATCTATATATACTGTGCTGAGGAGAGCAAATGTCGCCTTGAAGAAGACAAGTCCACTTGTCTAAACGTTGCCTCCGGCTTTCACCTTGTTCTCGTGTTGCTCAAAGAAAAGGCAAGGAAGCTAACCAGGGTGAGCCCAGTCGGCTATACCTTGCACTGAGAAAGGAAGAAAGGGGATTGAAGGCTGAGAAGGGGAGATGTTCACTGTATGCGCGGACACAAACACGTCATCTTCGTATATCGAGGACAGCGTCCCTGGAGACGTTTAAAGATTTCTTATGCGTCACATGTAACGTCAAATAAAATAAATCATCAAGTCGACATTCGGAAAAAGGTTCCTCGTTGCCCTTTTGCACTAATGCTCTCTGCACCAATGGGTGTGAACTGGAAAATGTATGTACGTATAATTCGGTTAAGGCTCATTCACACTATGGGCCGACACGACACCGATCTTGGTATGCAGACCGTTGGGGACAGCGTTTTCCTTCCTTTCAACCGTTGGCCACAGCGTTTTCCGTCCTGTAAACTGCTGTTGCCAACAGTCGGCCGACCAAAATCGGTGTCGTGTTGGCATAGTGTGAATGAGCCTTTAATGGCATAGACATACTTCGAGCGAACTCTCCGTGGTGGCGTTGTTATCTGCATTAGTGTCTTTCTCTTAATTTTTTATAATTATCTATTCTAGTATGATTGCTTCTGTCTTTATATTTTGCTGCATAACAGAGAAATTGTGTAGCCAAGGGTACGCTTTACCTCAATCTCTCCACAGCAACTTCTGTATAACAGAACAGAACCTATGTGATATTATTCATAATATTTTGTTCCAAGTTTGCTAACTTTTGTCCCCGTGTGACGCGGTAAAAGTTTCTCGGCATATGAAAACACTGTGCACTTGGGCACAGCGAGCAAAAAAAGAAAGCGGGGTAGCTTGCACTAGTGGCGCAAAGCTAAAGACCACGGAGCAAGATAAACAGGAGCGCCGACTCCGCCGCCGCGCAACGCATTCGCTCGGGACAAACCGTGCAACACAAATTATACATCGCGTAGCGCCATCTGTCGAGGCGGGTGGAAAACACTCAACAGCTTGCTTCCATGTGCGCATGCGCTGAGTGGCGGAGACCAGCGGCGACGGCGGTAACGGCGGCGCAGAGCGGGCAGCGCGGCACCCGCAGAGCGTGTCGTCTGCTACAAACGTGGACCCTCGGCCGTCTCAATTTGACAGCAATGAAACACAAAAAATATATGCGCACAAATAATAAAAGCGCAAATAAACACGCGGAAGCGCTTTTATGCACGCATACGAAACATTTTTAGATGTCTTTATAGGAAGCAGACGATAAATGATGCTGTACAAAAAGACACAACAGAAGTACTTGTTTTTCACTCCTATACGTCTGCGCGGAAGCGAAGGTGCGAGATTTTCGTCTTCCTCGCTTTTTTTACCATGTCTGCAGTATGTTTATTCATGCCTGACGGAACAAGGTATCTTGATACTTGTGCATGAAGAGACTGAGCAACAGGACAGTGTTTTGTTCCCGGCTGTAAATCTGCATGGTTATGGCAAAGGACGCGAGAAGTTTTCGCTCTTCGCTTCGCCATCTAATCTTCAACTACTGCACCAGTGGCGTCAAAAAATTCCTGAAATAAGCGAGCGCAGCAATGGACAAAATATGTGCGCGACACTTCGAGAAGCAGCTTATTTTTGATAGTTACTTCAGCAAAGACAAACGCGATGTCCTACTAGATCTAAAGAAAGTGCCTCGACTTCGAAGCGGAGCAGTTCCTTCAATTTGTTTAGGGAAGCCTGGCGTAGCTCAATGATGCTGAATGCCAGGAGGAACCAGAAGACGCCAATGCGGAAGGACGGGAGGAGCTCAATTTAAATTTCTCTTCAACTACACACAATGGGCCTCTTCGATTATCCGTCCCTGACAGTCCCGGACTGCCCGAGGCAGTGCTTTCAGCCAATGAGCGTTGCGTATGCAGCTTCTTGGACAATCCGGGACTGTCAGAGACAGATAATCGAAGAGGCCCAGTGCAGGTGCCTTTCCTTGTCCAGAGACATGCCGTAATGTAGAGAGAGGGAGAAAGGTAAAGAAAAACAATGACGTTAGTCAGTGTAAATACCGGCTTGCTACCCTATAAATTCTCAGCCTTGCCTTCGAGATGATTCCCCCAGTTATGCAGACACATAATCAGAGCTTCTCTTGTGAAATAATAAGCAGGAAACACTGGCAGGAATTCCCAATTATTATGTTTATAGAGAATGTGGAAATTCTGCTCGCGAGAGAACCGGGCGACACGAAAAGCACCGCGAGAAGCAAAGAAGCAAGCGAAGCATTTGATGCGTGCTCAGATAAAAAAGAGTGATAAACGTCAGCTTTTGTGTAAAAACTTCTTTTCGCTGTCGTCTTTCATTGCTTGAGACCACCCGAACTGCCGTTATATCGCCTTACCGTTTGCTATAGTTTTTCTTTCCATCTTTGTTTATTTTCTGTTCCTGTGCCTTGTAAAGTTCCATGTAGGCCACCTGACAAATGCCCTGCATTTGGCCTGTATAAAATAAATTAAATAACATGATACATGACTTGTTTCTCGTGATAACGTCACTCCGTGAACCGCAAGAGCTATGTGCAGTACAGGCGTCAGGGCGAGCGCGGAGCAGACGACAAATCGGATAGGCAAGCAGGCGCCGCGAGAGAGTCCCCGCGCCTTTGCTCCTCTCCGCTGCAGAGTTTTTCTTCATTCGTAGCGCCGTCTGGCGAACACGCTGTGAAGCAGGAGCCGGCGTTGCAGAATGTGTCCCTTCCAGACGAGCGGAGTCGGCGCTCCTGTCTTATCTTACTCCGTGGTTCAGCCTCATCCATCCATCCATCCATCCATCCTGAACCACCCCGCAGTGCGCGCTTATTCGCCGCGCACTCATCGGAAGAGTACGATAGATCTGAAGCTCATGCTTGACTCCTGAATGCTTACAGTGCTCACAGTGTCAGCAAAAGGAGAATAAATATATTTCTACAGTGTAGTCTATAGTGAATAAGCAGTAAAAAACGATGTACAGCGCGAAGGACAAGGGCTGAGAGACAACACACACACAGCGCAGTGCGTTTCGTCTCTCTCGGTTCCTATCCTTCGCGCTGGATATCGTTTTTTACCATGGATTACCAACTAGCCCAAGCAACCACTTTGTGTAAATAAATATTTTTGTCTCAAAAGCTCCCAGCCATGGAATTTTAGGTACAAATCCGCCTATGAGAAAGTTCGCGGAACTACGCGTGGCTACTCGGAATGAACGGGTGTACCAGTACATCGAAAGGGTACCGCCGGGGCCGTGATTGCAAAAAAATAAGAAGAAAAAAGAAGAGATAGAGGGGCTCTGAAGGAAGGTACGAAACCATTTTATTCAGGACAAACCCTCAGATCACAAAAGCGGCGTCAAAACAAAACCAGGCCCCTAGGTCATCCTATCTCTGTGGCTTTGCGCTTCTCGAGCTGTTAGTACCTTATAAGAAGTGGAGTCGCGTGAGGACTTAGAAAGAAACAATTCTCATGCTTACTTAATCCTTGTGAGCGTCGCATCCAACATCATTGGAGCAGAGGAAATTACTTTTACAAGAGCCACAACATCGCAGATGCTGTTCGTGTGCAGCTCTAAAATGTTGAAACATTCTGTGAATATGTTCTCAAGAGCTTCAATAAATGAGTACAAATCTTGCGACGGATACAAAAGTCCACCCCAGTCACACTGCTGAGTGTACCTTGAGGGTAACAGGTGTGGCTTCTGTTCGGCTGACGAGGAGAATGTACTCACATAAACAACAGTTAAGTTTTAGGACGCATTTTCTTGCTACGTAGCCTGCTACGTAATATATAAGCCGCGAGTCACTCCTCTCCATTACTAATGATGAGTGGCTAGCACGGGGAGCTTCTACTATGGCTAGAGACTCTTCAGCTTCTTCTAACCTCCCTTAGGCGAGCAGCTCATCAACACTGTTTGGAGAAATATAGGGAGTTTTGTCGTCCACGCTGAGAAGTGCATTTATGATTTCAGGGGTGACACCGTCCACACTTCTTTCCATGTTGTAAAATGACAAACAGTTCACTGTGATAAGAAACTGATCTGGCGAGGGGTGGGCATTACAGCCGCTGGACTGGCGGATAATGCCAAACACGTGCTCTACGGAGTCGGTGCTGAGACGAGCAGTTATCAAGTGATTGAACCCTACATTCTCTGCCATGTACTCTAGGAGAGACAATGTACTGGCAATAGTGACTCTCAGCCCTGTCGCTGTGGAGTTCCAACCTGCCTGCTCCCTTGCAAACTTGCAATGAATTATGTGCTACCTCCAGCACCTGCTTTGCCTTGCCCATCGTCCGTGACACACTCTCACATACGAGCGTCTTTGGTATGTACGTGCGGCAAATTACTGCACTAGGGCTCTCGCCGTAGTTCATCAGCACAGTCTTCTCAACGCCGGCAGTCTTTTCCTCACTGTCCAACGAAGGCAAAACCACGGCCGGACTGGAGAGGCGCGCGCGCTCACGCGCCTCTCCAGTCCGGCCGTGGCAAAACATACCCAACACCATCATAGTTCGGAAACGTGAGCAGTGCTCAGTGGGTTTGGGAATTTCACTCAGCACAAATACGCTATTCTCAGCGCCGTCACCTATTTATAGTTTCACTGGTCTGCAGGTCGTCCTCTCTCAGGCACCACCTTTTTGTCTGGTCGGCATGGGGATGTAAGGCAGCCCTTTTCCTTGTGGGCCGTTCGCGCGATGGATTTTTCGAAAGGTACATGGGGAGATTAGGCAGAATCGTGGGCACGGCGTCTGTCGAGAGAGAGGCTTTCCGCGTGGTGTACGTACCTCTTTGCCTTCGATCGTACGTGATCTCTCAGTACATACTTTCCTTCAAAATGAAGCTCGCATACGGCGTAAGTGGCATCCAGCGGCTTGTCCTTGCGGTGTAGATTCCGCTCCCATGTCACGCGCATTTCTTCATCCTCGGGGACACTGAACAGAGACAACTTCAGGGCATCTTTCACTCTGCTATACCCAGTCTTACAAACAGGCGCAAATCAATAGTTCAGTAAATTCAGTAATTCAGTCAATCGGCCAACTCAACGCGCACATGCCACCAACAAAACCGCGCACGTGCAACTGCAATCGGTAAACACATCGGGGCCTCTCCCAACGCGTGCGGCGGGGATGCGGCTTCAGGTGAAAGGCGCAGTGGCGCCACCACACGACGTGCGAATATTTCCGTGTGTTTGGCCTCGCCGGCGCTGCCCCTATCCGCTCTCCCTCGACCCACTACCCCTATCTAGTTCACTATAGTTTCAATTGGATGGATGGATGGATGGATGGATGAGGCTGAACCCTTTAAATCGGGCGGTGGCATACGCCACCTAGCCATGGCTATTAACATAATTTGTACTTTGTGGTGGGTGAAATTTCACCCCTGCCTTAATTTTATCCACCAATCAGATAACCTCTGCTTGGTTATTTCTACCCGCTTAAAGTCTATTTTGCCTTCACTGTCCCTAAACCCCAATGCTTTGAAAAAATCAGCCCCGTTGCCTTGCACTGTAGGGTTAAGCCCCTTACAGAAAAGTATGAGGTGTTCAGCCGTTTCCTCTTCTTCTCCACACGCACAGCACAACGTGTCTATACCTTGGTACTTGACTCGGTACATCTTAGTCCGCAATACTCCCGTCCTGGCTTCAAACAACAAAGAGCTTCCCCTAGAATTATCGTAGATATTTTCTTTGGCAATTTCTTGCTTGAAAGTTCGGTATGTGCCCAGTGCTGATTTCGTCTGCATCCCTGTTTTCCACAGACCCCTCTCTGTTTCCTTAACCTTTTTCTTAACCGCTGTTTCCTGGTTTGCACCCCTCCTGCAGTCCAAATATTTGATTGACAGTTTTCTGGTCAGCTTCCTCCATTTTGTATCAACATTCCTCATGTACAAATAACTGAAAACTCTCCTTGCCCACCGCTTTTCTGCCATCTCTCTCAATCGCTCCTCAAATTCTATCTTGCTGCTGGCTTCCCTGCACTCGAATGACGTCCATCCCATGTCACCCTGTACCCCCTGATTTGGTGTATTTCCGTGTGCTCCCAGAGCCAGTCTACCTACCCCTCGCTGCTTAACTTCCAACCTTGCTCGAACCTCTGATCTCATGCACAGGACCGCATTGCCGAAAGTCAAACTAGGGACCATCACCCCTTTCCAAATCCCTCTCACTACTTCGTACCTATTGTAATTCCACAGTGCCCTATTTTTCATCACAGCTGCATTTCTGCTACCTTTAGCCGTCACATATTTTTCATGTTCTGTTAGGTACTCAGCCCCATTGTTTATCCACACTCCAAGATATTTGTACTTATCCACCACCTCCAGCGTAACCTCCTGTATCCTATGCTCGCTGCCCTGATTATCATTAAAAGTCATGACTGCCGATTTTTCTTTACTAAACTTCAAACCTAAGCTATCTCCCTCTTTACCACAGATGTCCATTAATCTCTGCAAGTCTTCCTTGCTGTTGGTTTCGATTTTGCCAGCGCCATCTTTTGGTCGCCTACTTTAGTTCACAACGCCACCGCTACGCTTATTTTCGTTGCTGCGTTGCACTGTGGAAGGTACAGTTTCCCTTCTCTAATTTGTATGGGTGTTCTGTGGATCGACCTTCTTGGTCTTTATTCTATGCACTTAACTTGCCCGCTTGACAGGAGACGCACGCGCGCGATCTGTCGGAGTCCGTTATGGCTCTAGCGGCCTGTAATCGTCGATCATGTTCATTGGAAGCTCGGGAGTTGCAGTGAGTAGCTTGTGACTCTTTAGTTCCCCCCGTGCTTGGAGCGATCGAGCGCCGGCATTGCTTGCTGTAGCGTGTTTTGCTGTGTGCGATGGAGGTGGATGTTCCGACTCTTGTCACCAAACTTTGCACTTTGGTGGCCGGTGGCGCCAAGTCGAGCGTGCCCGCCAAGGAGCTGAGGAAACTGGCCTTCTCCATTCTGCTCAAGTTGGACAACAGGCCGGCGACATCGTGTGGTCAGTTATTTCTGGCTATTCCAGGTAGCGCAATGCGACATATAGAGTTTTGCGTCGATTTTTGTTGATTGCCCGTGCCGTATGCTTGAAAGTGGCTTTTCTGAATGAAATATCGCATGGCAGCCACGACTCGTCAAAGCTGTCACTTCTGCCTTGTTGGTGATTGGCTTTAGCGCCGTAATTTAAAACACTTATCTGGCTTTTAGCGCGAAGGTTACAGGTAACCGTTCTGTCATGTTTTCAACTACTTTTTGCGCAAAATAGCTGTGTTTACCGTATTGTAGAAGGGACGATGTGCACGGGCACCTTGACCGATGCTGTTTATTTTCACAGCGAGGTACATGAGCTTTTAGGATCGTATGCGACCCGAGGTGCAAAGTGCTTTTGCACTGATTTTTATTGAAGTACCACTTTTATAAGAGGTTTATTCTGACATATTGCTCTGTGAAGGGGGGATTGCACGAAGTAGTAGTGCCATGTTTGTGAAATTGTCATACCATCCATATTTGGCATAACTTATGAGTTTGTAAAATTTACCACCATAGGTGTAGTGTAGTTTAGTTGAACGTATACCTATTTGTAGCGAAGTTGAATGTCATAACGGCACTGGAGTGCACGCAGGTGGGGCTGTACACAGTGATGTGATTGCTGCTCTATTTGCTCCAAAAGGCGAATCCTGCTGCATCCTGCTACATTTTCGATAGTGTGCTCCAAAGCTGCGCCCAAAGGTGTTTTCTGCTATCTTAAAAACCAACTAATCTAACAAGCGACAGCAATCATCACATGCACTCGTCATGTGTGCACATAGAGGAAGTACAGTGTACATTGTTTGCCAAGACCATTTGCTGCTTTAAGCTATACATGGCTTGCACGTGACGTCACTTCCGCCCCAATCAAGGGCCGGCGTCCATGCTGGCGACCCATTCTTCGTTTCGCAGCTGTCCGTCCGTGCGGTCCGTACCGACAAGTGCCTTGCCTGTGACGCCTGACCGCTCCCGATACGCTGTGAATTGTTTTCTTATCTATTCGGGAACGATGCCTCCTCCCCAGAGGAATGAACCATTGAGTGCAGTCTAATACTCTGAACTTGTGGGATCGGTGCGCGTACGCTATGAAGAAAAGGTTCAAATGTGCGACGGAATGGACTCGTACATGCTGCGACCGGGCGTCGACACGACGATCGACGTGAATGTGTTCCCTGAAGTGACTAGTAAACTATCTAGTTTACTCCTCCAGCTTTGTTACGTTGGAAGAAATGAAAGCTTTCAATCAATGGAAGCATACAACTATTTCACCAGCGGATGGGTGAGAAGCCTGTCTGCAATGCGTTTACGAGATGAAAAGGTGCTTCTCCTCGGAGAGGTGAGCTCAAGAACCTTTTCTGGCACGTTTCTCGAAAATAGCCTGCTAGTGTTGTGATTTGCGCGGACGTGAAAAATAAATCGTGCATCTGAATGTGGTGGCACCGTTTTTAGGTGACGGACAAATTTCAAAGACGCCCGCGTACCAAAATTTACCGAGGATGTTAGCAAACGCTACGAGGTTCAAATTCCGCCCCGAATAGTCTGATTTCCACTGTAAAAATACAGTAATGAAGATAAACAATGCCTGTTCTTTTACACTGCTCTGTTCGCGGCCAGGTTATCTGGTGTGCATACGCTCGTTTTTCTCTGCCGTCTCTTTCTCTTACCGTCGTAGCTCGCTGCGCTCGTAGCGATTCGCATCTGCTTGCCTCAATGCTGTAGCCGCGAATGCCGCGATGGGGTCCAGTCTGGGTTCGTGCTATCGAAAAAATCGGATGGCGTCCAGCGAATCAAAACCATCACTTCTTCAGAGCGTAGTCCTGCTTCCCACGTTTTCGCGAACATTTAGTTCACGGCACAAGTCTCTTACTGTCACGAAGTGCGCTCCGCACACCCGTAAATTGAGTTCTGGGGGTCCAGATCGGCTCGATTAATGCGAGCCAGCCACAACTGTGCGCCGATTGTGCTGAGCGTCTTACCGAGCGCTCGCCACCTGTCTACGACGATCCTCGGAATTCGGAAGAAGTTCGTGTTGGTAGGCTTCTTCTTTCGCCTGGAGTCGTCGCTACGGTTGGAGCAGTCAACGACTGAGCAGAAAACATATTGAAGCTGCGAGTGGTCGCGAACCAACGATGATGCGAGGCGGTGACAGAGGGGTGGCGGTAAGCAGCAGTGGCCCGGCAGTGGTGCGTCAGCATGGCGACAGGCATCTCACGGCGACCGGATGTGACGTCGGTGCAAGCCATGTATCTAAGCTCTGCAGCTCTGGCCTTGTGGTGAAGCTGGGATATGGGAAGGATAACTGTTGTCATATACGGTGAAAAACTTACCACAGGTTGAAGTACATTTTGCCAGCCTCATTGTTACTAGGGGTTTTGAATGCTCACTGAGAAATGGAAATTAATCTGAATTGAATGTTATGGTCAGCACATTTCTTGCCAAATGCAAAGCTATTGATAAACAAATTTTCAAAGGCGTAATTCCTCTCACACAGTCCTCTGTGCTGGGCTTGACCCATCCCATTATCTTACTGTGCTGCTGCTATTTGTGAGGCCCACTCTTGTCACTGTGTGTTTCACTGGAAGCGCGG